>NW_019174273.1:805374-1017484 GCF_002260705.1 Seriola dumerili | reverse complement strand
TGATCGACTTTGCCCTCCGACTTTCCTGAAGCCGAGCCGCGCCAGGGGTCAGCTTGGCAGTCCTCACCGTCTCATTGAGGACCTGCTGGCAGTATCTTTTCAAGGCAGAAATTGACAAGATCAAGTTTATCCAAGGCAGTAGGACTCAGTTCATCTTCACTAATAGTGTATTTTGTCTCCTTAAATAATGTAACAAGAGCATTAAATGTTCAGGTTGAGTCAGAATCGCATCAGTGGCGAAGCATTTACAACCTTTAAATGTTTGAAACTTTCACCTTGAATTAAGATGCATTTATCTGTGTCATTCCTCAAAAGCATGAACACAGTGACAGCATGCATCATCCCTCCATAAGTCAGTAAAATTGGACCAATGTCAGGTGTCTAGTTGGAGATGTAAGCCAGGTCCAAAGGTCTTACTTGAGCTTGGGGATCTTGTCCAGGGAAACTGGATCTGAACCCAAAATGTCCTCCAGCTCCTGGTACAACTTGTCCTGGACTTCCTCTGAGGTGGACAGGAGTGGAGTGCCAGATACACACTGTCAAATCACAACATGTTATGGAACTTTTAGTCTGCAAAAGTAAATAGTTAAAATGTAACGTGGAGCTGAAATGTTTAGTCGATTAATTTTATTCTGTTTAAATAATAAGTAACTGTAAGATAAATGCTGTTGGTTTCTGACTGATTTCAGATTTCTCTCAATTAATCCAGAAAATAATCAACAATGAATACAATTAGTTAGTTGCATTCCTGTTTCAGTTATTAATCGATTGGTTGATTGAGAAAATTGATCTTGTTTTGATAGTTGTCATTTACAGTTGGCAGTGATGACGCATCCGCAAAGTGAAAACCATGCAGTCCTCCATAATCTGAAGAAACAAATAAAATTCATTATAGGGGCTTTTTCAAAGCTTTGTGGGAACAGTGAAGATCAGCTCAGTTATTTTCATTTGGTTTGAAAGCAGAGTGGAGACTTCATCAGTATTCACCTGTCGCTCTGTGAGGCTGGACTGAAACAAAGTGTCGACAAACACTGTCTGCTTCCTCTGAGCTTTTTCTCCCTTCGCCACCGACAGCAGCACAGACTCCATCTCCGACAGAGCTGAACTCCCAGGAGGAAATAATGAAACACACTCGCATTAGACGTCAGTTGTTTTAATATTTTAGGCCTGACACCCATACTGAGATTACAGGATAAAATGTCAGCATTTCAAGCATCCACAGCAACCAAGATTAACTCCAGCCAGGTGCAGAGTGTCTCAGACAACTGTCCTTGGCAGAAAAATCAATAACAGTCCCTGAAAACAGTGGCTGTTGGGTTTGCACAGTCTTTGCCTGTACTCAGACTGTTTCTGGCTGTCTGTCAAGCAGCTTTACACAGATCATATCTGAGCTTCTGCAAACTTTTCCCCCTGTTTCTCCACAGCTAAAAAATAGCAGAAGCCCTCTGCTGTTCCACATGTCAACAGACAGCAGCTGTGAGCTTAGGAAATGGATAGAAATGAAGACATGACAAACACTAGGCTGACGAGAGTCAAAAAATAACGACAGACAGTACAGACACCATCCTTCAATAACTCAGTATAGTTCCACGTCAGCTTCCTCTGCAGAGAGAAAAACCTCACTCACCCTTCTCATAATGTCCCTTTCTGCTGGAGCTCTTCTCCAGCGAGCCGTCCAAGTAGCCTTTCCCAATTTCTGACAGATCTGGTGTGTCAATGTGAGTGAGAAAACGAGAAAAATAATCAGTGACAAGACTAAAACATAATGACCCGTTTTATAAAGCAATGTCGGTGCCTATTTAACTATACAGAGTTGAGATGCCCAGGCAGACGGCCTCACCGATGCTTGTTCTTGCGGAAGGAAATGACCTCCGTGTCGTCTTTGAAGCGCTCACCAGAGCCAGCTGGGTGACGGTCTTCATAGCCAGACCCAACAGGTGGGCACACAGAGGGGTGTCTGAGCATCCGGGAATGACTTCCATTTTCCAACCAGCTCTCCCACCACCTATGAAACCAAAGACGATTACAGAGGCCATATTTGGTAATGTTTAATACCTCTAAACGATATATTTCAATGGGTAGAGTTAAAGTTTTGCCTTCATTCACGGCACAACCTTGAGCAAAGAAGGGAAGTTGTTCTTCAGCGTGTTGTTAGATGGCACTCTCATACACTTTCTTCCGTATCATGGTCTCATTGGCCCCGCCTCCCATCCCAGACTGGTAACTAGCAATGACTTCAGCATCGTCTCAAAGGAGTCAGCTGAGAGTAGGTAAAGAGAAAGAGTTTAGTTTTCTTTTTGTTTAGAACAGCACAGATCCTTTACTGAAGGGGATCAGCAGCGAAATGTTTAGAGCATCAAAAGTTTTAGTGTATTATTACTATTATTATTATTATTATTATCATTTATTATTATCATCCATTATCATAAGCAGCAAAAACTGTCATTTTAAGTCTGTCAAGCTTGTGGACTTACTGGTGCGGTTGGGGTTGATGTGTTGCTGTAGCTGGTCCACAGAGCCCAGGCTGACCACCGGCCGACGCCCGAACCAGAACGAAGCCACAGACCCAAACTCCTGATGCAGACTGACGAGGAACTCGTGCAGACTGCCTCTGTTCACAATGTCTGCAGGTTCCCATCCCTGAGAGAGCAGAAAGCCATGGATGTGATTTGAATCTGGACAGCCAGTACAATCATAATGTACCAAAAACATATGCTTTAATGTTGAAAGAGGACCACTTCATCAGCACATTAATTTATTTGTTTTAAATGTTAATGTCACGATATTAGACTTGGATGTTAGGCTTTCTGTTCATGTACATCCGTACAGGCCTCTTAGGGAGCCAATTATAAATGAGGAGAACTAGCTAACTGGTGTTATGAATTTTACTCAATCCTTTATACTGAATGAAAGTAAACAGTAGCTGCAAAGACAGAGGAAATACATCAACATTACTCTCATCTGTAGGGTTGAGACCTGGATGCCAGAGGCCCTTCTGGATGACTGAAATGGTTATGAATATAGGCTGTTAATGTGAATTTATGTAATTACAATTTGTGTAGTGCATATACATAAGTGTACCGTCTACAAATGCGCACACTCAAACTGTCTTCTCCAATAAACTGATAGATCGACTTTGCCAATCCCAAATCCAGCTAACGCCAATTGGTTTGTGTGACATTCAGTCATATGGAATCCCATTGAAAAATGTGCTAATTTAATTTCTTCTTCGTTAATAGGCAACCACACACTTTTTAAAACACACACCTAAAGTAATGTGATTATTTAATTTTGATGTTTCGATTAAATCAGCATGTAACTGCTGTAGTTTGCAGAATTTGATTTCATTTATTTTTACTAGTAGACTAATTTAGGCAAGTAAGATCAGCGCTCGTTGCCGCCCACTGGGACTTCTTAAAGTTGTATTTCACTGAAGTAGATTCCTGTTTGTTGTGTAGACTAATACCAAAAAGAGAAAAAGATAGTAAAGGTTCGGTATATTACTGAAATGTATTATACGTAATGTTTCAAGAAAAGGAACCCTTACATAAACACTTTTTAAGGAGGACGCTGGCGTAATGGTTCACCAGGATAACGGATAGCTAAGTAGCTTAATTAAAGCTAAACTTGCAGTGACATACCGGGTACAAGATAGAGAAACGGCGCCGACTAAAATGATGACAAAGCGTGACAGCAAAAGATGGCAAAGTCCAGCATGAACTGCTCGCTTTTAACTGCACTGCTTTACTAACTTTAACTCATTAATATATCTGGAGATTTCCACGCAAACTCTTTTCACAGTCACCCACGTCAACAGAGACAGCAGCGATCAGGGGTTCTGTGCTCGACTACACAGTCTGGACGGCGGCAGGCGGAAATAATCGAATGGAGTGAAATCGATACTGAACTAAATAGCAACCACTCTCTCATAAGGCACCATTTATAAAGGGTTTATAAGCAGTAAAGTATTGGTTTTTAGATGAATGGTTAATAAATCATTTACTTTTATGTTTTATGGATCAGTTTTGAGCCATCAATTAGAAGAACTTTGGGTTGCCAGGTTGTGGAAAGTCCTCCAAACAAAAGTAGTAATTATACTGAACATTTCACACTCACCGTATTGATCTATATCATATGAACTATTTGAAGTTTTTTATGCAGATCAACATCTTATCAAACTCTACGTGTAAGTTAATAAATACCATAATAAGTCTGTACTTGTAAATAAACTTGTGTGACCATACATCCTGAAATTTTCCATTTACTAGTAAATATGAGCTCAATATCTCTTCCAACAACCGCTTATTCCATATAATATTGAACCTATTAAAGTAAAATGGTAGCCTAGCAACCTGGTCATACCATCGAATTCCTTCATATGAAATAAAAAACATGTTGCAGATTTGTTGATAAAATCTTGTATTTAGAAAGAAACAAGTACATTCACATTTCAAAAATACAAAAATAATATACATTATCACACATTCAGTGTTCACTGCTAAAATATGGTGCAAAATATGTGCAAAGTGACATCAAAGCTGTCCGTCTCAGATCAAATATACAGTCATTTTTTCTCAGGCGGTCATTTCTGATTTGTCCTCTGGTTTTGGCGGCTCAATCTCATGGCCATCAGATAACGCTGAGGAAGAAGGACAAAGAAAATAAAGGAAACTTTTTTCTTCTTAAGTGTGTTAGGGTGGATTTAGTTGAGATTAAAGCAGCAATTCAACACACTCACCTTCAGTGTAGTCGGTCTCAGGTGTGTGGCGATGAAGATCCAGGCCAGGCCAACAAGCAGCGCCACCACCAGGTTGACTGTCCCCACGGGTGGAGAATTTGTGCTCTGACCCTGGTGGCCATAGAGAAAACAGAAGGGACTCAGGTTTCACATCCGAGGCTTCATGATGAGATAGAAACATACATTAGCTGAGCTCACATAGCGTTGTTGAGGAGGGTACAGGTTGATTCGATCGCTGGTCATCTGCTGGCTCAAACAGAGGACCAGTGCTGAGAAATACACTACAGAGAGGAGATAATAAACAAAGAGTGTAAGGTATGTGTTTAAGGAAGGACTTGTACTTCATCTAAAAAGAATAAATACAGCGTGGACTCACAGAATGAGGCGAGTGCGACGGGGTCCAGTGTGATGAACTCCTGCAGAGCCTAGGAGCCTTTGGCCAGATTCACTCTGAGAAGGAAGACTTAGGCTTACTACACATAGATGACCTTTCTCTTGCACATTTTTAGAGCTACAAAAATTTCATGTTGGGTGACAAAACAGGAAGGTTTTTTTTCTTGAGGCCATCTTGATTAGCAGGAATGAGAACAAGCCCTGGTGTCTTACCGGTCGAAGGCGGCCACGGTGCTGACGGCCAGCAGCATGTAGAGCAGAGACTGGGAGGGGTAAGCCAGGCTGTGGTACTGCTCAGCAGATATATATATATATATATATATATATATATATATATATATAAACGTATATCTCCCTTTGTGGTTTCTTTATTACCTGCTAATTATTGTTTCTTCTCTAAAATAAACCTGATGAAAACTCAACCGTCTGATTGTCTGGCTGTAATAATGTGACAAAGAGCTGAGGAGAAATATACAGACGGAGAGCTGGAAACCAGATACCTCTTTGGGGATGACGTGTTGATCGACTTTGCCCTCCACTTCCTGAAGCCGAGCCGCGACAGGGGTCAGCTTGGCAGTCCTCACCGTCTCATTGAGGACCTGCTGGCAGTATCTTTTCAAGGGCAGAAATTGAACAAGATCAAGTTTATCCAAGGCAGTAGGACTCAGTTCATCTTCACTAATAGTGTATTTGTCTCCTTAAATAATGTAACAAGAGCATTAAATGTTCAGGTTGAGTCAGAATCGCATCAGTGGCGAAGCATTTACAACCTTTAAATGTTTGAAACTTTCACCTTGAATTAAGATGCATTTATCTGTGTCATTCCTCAAAAGCATGAACACAGTGACAGCATGCATCATCCCTCCATAAGTCAGTAAAATTGGACCAATGTCAGGTGTCTAGTTGGAGATGTAAGCCAGGTCCAAAGGTCTTACTTGAGCTTGGGGATCTTGTCCAGGGAAACTGGATCTGAACCCAAAATGTCCTCCAGCTCCTGGTACAACTTGTCCTGGACTTCCTCTGAGGTGGACAGGAAGTGGAGTGCCCAGATACACACTGTCAAATCACAACATGTTATGGAAACTTTTAGTCTGCAAAAGTAAATAGTTAAAATGTAACGTGGAGCTGAAATGTTTAGTCGATTAATTTTATTCTGTTTAAATAATAAGTAACTGTAAGATAAATGCTGTTGGTTTCTGACTGATTTCAGATTTCTCTCAATTAATCCAGAAAATAATCAACAATGAATACAATTAGTTAGTTGCATTCCTGTTTCAGTTATTAATCGATTGGTTGATTGAGAAAATTGATCTTGTTTTGATAGTTGTCATTTACAGTTGGCAGTGATGACGCATCCGGCCAAAGTGAAAACCATGCAGTCCTCCATAATCTGAAAGAAACAAATAAAATTCATATTAGGGGCTTTTTCAAAGCTTTGTGGGAACAGTGAAGATCAGCTCAGTTATTTCATTTGGTTTGAAAGCAGAGTGGGAGACTTCATCAGTATTCACCTGTCGCTCTGTGAGGCTGGACTGAAACAAAGTGTCGACAAACACTGTCTGCTTCCTCTGAGCTTTTCTCTCCTTCGCCACCGACAGCAGCACAGACTCCATCTCCGACAGAGCTGAACTCCCAGGAGGAAATAATGAAAACACACTCGCATTAGACGTCAGTTGTTTTATATTTTAGGCCTGACACCCATACTGAGATTACAGGATAAAATGTCAGCATTTCAAGCATCCACAGCAACCAAGATTAACTCCAGCCAGGTGCAGAGTGTCTCAGACAACTGTCCTTGGCAGAAAAATCAATAACAGTCCCTGAAAACAGTGGCTGTTGGGTTTGCACAGTCTTTGCCTGTACTCAGACTGTTTCTGGCTGTCTGTCAAGCAGCTTTACACAGATCATATCTGAGCTTCTGCAAACTTTTCCTCCTGTTTCTCCACAGCTAAAAAATAGCAGAAGCCCTCTGCTGTTCCCACATGTCAACAGACAGCAGCTGTGAGCTTAGGAAATGGATAGAAATGAAGACATGACAAACACTAGGCTGACGAGAGTCAAAAAATAACGACAGACAGTACAGACACCATCCTTCAATAACTCAGTATAGTTCACGTCAGCTTCCTCTGCAGAGAAAAACCTCACTCACCCTTCTCATAATGTCCCTTTCTGCTGGAGCTCTTCTCCAGCGAGCCGTCCAAGTAGCCTTTCCCAATTTCTGACCAGATCTGGTGGTGTCAATGTGAGTGAGAAAACGAGAAAAATAAATCAGTGACAAGACTAAAACATAATGACCCGTTTATAAAAGCAATGTCGGTGCCTATTTAACTATACAGAGTTGAGATGCCCAGGCAGACGGCCTCACCGCATCGTGGTTCTTGCGGAAGGAAATGACCTCCGTGTCGTCTTTGAAGCGCTCACCCAGAGCCAGCTGGGTGACGGTCTTCATAGCCAGACCCAACAGGTGGGCACACAGAGGGGTGTGCTGAGCATCCGGGAATGACTTCCATTTTCCAACCAGCTCTTCCACCACCTATGAAACCAAAGACGATTACAGAGGCCATATTTGGTAATGTTTAATACCTCTAAACGATATATTTCAATGGGTAGAGTTAAAGTTTTGCCTTCATTCACGGCACAAACCTTGAGCACAAGAGGGAAGTTGTTCTTCAGCGTGTTGTTGATGGCACTCTCATACACTTTCTTCCGTATCATGGTCTCATTGGCCCCGCCTCCCATCCCAGACTGGTAACCTAGCAATGACTTCAGCATCGTCTCAAAGGAGTCAGCTGAGAGTAGGTAAAGAGAAAGAGTTTAGTTTTCTTTTGTTTAGAACAGCACAGATCCTTTACTGAAGGGGATCAGCAGCGAAATGTTTAGAGCATCAAAATGTTTTAGTGTATTATTACTATTATTATTATTATTATCATTATTATTATCATCATTATCATAAGCAGCAAAAACTGTCATTTTAAGTCTGTCAAGCTTGTGGACTTACTGGTGCGGTTGGGGTTGATGTGTTGCTGTAGCTGGTCCACAGAGCCCAGGCTGACCACCGGCCGACCGCCGAACCAGAACGAAGCCACAGACCCAAACTCCTGATGCAGACTGACGAGGAACTCGTGCAGACTGCCTCTGTTCACAATGTCCTGCAGGTTCCCATCCCTGAGAGAGCAGAAAGCCATGGATGTGATTTGAATCTGGACAGCCAGTACAATCAATAATGTACCAAAAACATATGCTTTATGTTGAAAGAGGACCACTTCATCAGCACATTAATTTATTTGTTTTAATGTTAATGTCACGATATTAGACTTGGATGTTAGGCTTTCTGTTCATGTACATCCGTACAGGCCTCTTAGGGAGCCAATTATAAATGAGGGAGACTAGCTAACTGGTGTATATGAATTTTACTCAATCCTTTTACTGAATGAAAGTAAACAGTAGCTGCAAAGACAGAGGAAAATACATCAACTTACTTCTCATCTGTAGGGTTGAGACCTGGGATGCCAGAGGCCCTTCTGGATGACTGAAATGGTTAGAAATAGGCTGTTAATGTGAATTTATGTAAATACAATTTGTGGTAGTGCATATACATAAGTGTACCGTCTACACATGCGCACACTCAAACTGTCTTCTCCAATAAACTGATAGATCGACTTTGCCAATCCCAAATCCAGCTAACGCCAATTGGTTTGTGTGACATTCAGTCATATGGAATCCCATTGAAAAATGTGCTAATTTAATGCTTCTTCGTTAATAGGCAACCACACACATTTTTAAAACACAACCTAAAGTAATGTGATTATTTATTTGATGTTTCGATTAAATCAGCATGTAACTGCTGTAGTTTGCAGAATTTGATTTCATTATTTTTACTTTAGTAGCTAATTTAGGCAAGTAGATCAGCGCTCGTTGCCGCCCACTGGGACTTCTTAAAGTTGTATTTCACTGAAGTAGATTCCTGTTTGTTGTGGTAGACTAATACCAAAAAGAGAAAAAAGATAGTAAAGGTTCGGTATATTACTGAAATGTATTATACGTAATGTTTCCAAGAAAAGGAACCTTACATAAACACTTTTAAGGAGGACGCTGGCGTAATGGTTCACCAGGATAACGGATAGCTAAGTAGCTTAATTAAAGCTAAACTTGCAGTGACATACCGGGTACAAGTAGAGAACGGCGCCGACTAAAATGATGACAAACGTGACAGCAAAGATGGCAAAGTCCAGCATGACTGCTCGCTTTTAACTGCACTGCTTTACTAACTTTAACTCATTAATATATCTGGAGATTTCCACGCAAACTCTTTCACAGTCACCACGTCAACAGAGACAGCAGCGATCAGGGGTTCTGTGCTCGACTACACAGTCTGGACGGCGGGCAGGGCGAAATAATCGAATGGAGTGAAATCGATACTGAACTAAATAGCAACCACTCTCTCATAAGGCACCATTTATAAAGGGTTTATAAGCAGTAAGTATTGGTTTTATGAATGGTTAATAAATCATTTACTTTTATGTTTTATGGATCAGTTTTGAGCCATCAATTAGAAGAACTTTTGGGTTGCCAGGTTGTGGAAAGTCCTCCAAACAAAAGTAGTAATTATCATGAACATTTCACACTCACCGTATTGATCTATATACATATGAACTATTTGAAGTTTTTTTATGCAGATCAACATCTTATCAAACTCTACGTGTAAGTTAATAAATACCATAATAAGTCTGTACTTGTAAATAAACTTGTGTGACCATACATCCTGAAAATTTCCATTTACTAGTAAATGAGCTCAATATCTCTTCCAACACCGCTTATTCCATATAATTATTGAACCTTTTAAAGATCAATGGTAGCCTAGCAAACCTGGTCATACCATCGAATTCCCTTCATATGAAATAAAAACATGTTGCAGGATTTGTTGGATAAAATCTTGTATTTAGAAAGAAACAAGTACATTCACATTTCAAAAATACAAAAATAATATACATTATCACACATTCAGTGTTCACTGCTAAAATATGGTGCAAAATATGTGCAAAGTGACATCAAAGCTGTCGTCTCAGATCAAATATACAGTCATTTTTCTCAGGCGGTCATTTCTGATTTGTCCTCTGGTTTTGGCGGCTCAATCTCCATGGCCATCAGATAACCTGAGGAAGAAGGACAAGAAAATAAAAGGAACCTTTTTCTTCTTTAAGTGTGTTAGGGTGGATTTAGTTGAGATTAAAGCAGCATTCAACACACTCACCTTCAGTGTAGTCGGTCTCAGGTCGTGTGGCGATGAAGATCCAGGCCAGGCCAACAAGCAGCGCCACCACCAGGTTGACTGTCACCCACGGGTGGAGAATTTGGTGCTCTGACCCTGGTGGCCTAGAGAAGAAAACAGAAGGGACTCAGGTTTCACATCCAGGCTTCATGATGAGATAGAAACCATAACATTAGCTGAGCTCACCATAGCGTTGTGTTGAAGGACGGGTACAGGTTGATTCGATCGCTGGTCATCTGCTGGCTCAAACAGAGGACCAGTGCTGAGAAATACACTACAGAGAGGAGATAATAAACAAAGAGTGTAAAGTATGTGTTTAAAGGAAGGACTTGTACTTCATCTAAAAAGAATAAATACAGCGTGGACTCACAGAATGAGGCGAGTGCGACGGGGTCCAGTGTGATGAACTCCTGCAGAGCCATGGAGCCTTTGGCCAGATTCACTCTGAGAAGAAGACTAGGCTTACTACACATAGATGACCTTTCTCTTGCACATTTTTAGAGCTACAAAAATTTCATGTTGGGTGACAAACAGGAAGGTTTTTTTTCTTGAGGCCATCTTGATTGAGCAGGAATGAGAACAAGCCCTGGTGTCTTACCGGTCGAAGGCGGCCACGGTGCTGACGGCCAGCAGCATGTAGAGCAGAGACTGGGAGGGGTAAGCCAGGCTGTGGTACTGCTCCAGCAGGTTGGACAGAGCGGTGAGGTGTTGCCCGGCCAACATGTACACCACAACGATGTTCCACACAGCATAGCCTGCCAGGAAGCCGTGACAGTAAAGACCAAACACCCTGAACCAGACAGAAGAGATAAGAGACGTTAAAGAAAATAGGGGAGCGTGTGTCTGTGTATGTTTTATTTTGTGCAGAGACATTTTTCCTTCACCTGAAGCATTCGTGCACTCTGATAGAAACATCTCTGGTGGTCCAGAGCGGCTGCATGTGCTGGAGGTCCGTCATGTTATCCATCTGGTCGCTGGTCTTCCTCCAGTCTGAGCGCTCCGCTGCCTGGAAACGTTCTGCATGTTGACACACACACACACACTTCAGTTACTATTTCCACTCAAGCCATTTAACAGCTTTGACCACGTCATCTTCTCTCATTACTCACTGTTCCTCTCCACAAAGACCTTCCCAACCGGCTGGCTCTGACCCTGCGGGGCCGAGAACAGGGAATGCTGGGGGATGGCAGGAGGGGTGTCAGTGATAATATCATCCTCCTCCACGTCCAACTCATCGGGAAGCTGTGATTCAACGACTCTTGACTTCCTGAAATTACAAGAATAAAAGTTTTAGAGAAAAATGGAACATATTCGATATATCATCCTGTAATTGCTGTCACATTTGTCTCTTACGAAGTCTTTCTTTTATTGATTCTGTGACAATTACTTGGATGCTTTTTATCATGTGTGCTTTGGTTTGGTTTAGTTTTACTTAATTAAAAGAAAAGAAGACCAAAGAAAAATGACAAATTCAACCCAACATATGACACTGATGTGAGAGAATTTTCAATGACCTGCAGATAAATCGATAATGAAAATAACTGCAGATATAATATTATACATCAGCATGTTAATTCTGGTTTTCAGGGCTTCTTACTTTTTCTTTTTGGGTTTTCGTACCACTTCTTCTCCATCGGTGGTCTGATCCACTGCATCTCCATTCACCAGATCAGCCTGGTCATCTTCAAGATCTGAAACCATGAATTTTTTTTTTTTTTATCCCAATGAAACTACAGCATCATAGGGTTAGTATATCTCCCAGACAGAAAAGCAACACACATAGATTTTACCTATAGTGGCAGCTTTCTTTTTCTTCCTCCTCCTCTGGGTGGGCGCTTCAGTTGCGGGTTCAAGGGAAAGTTGCTCTCCGACCTCAGACGTCCTCCTGCTGCCCAGGCCTCCCATCTCCACCCCCTGATCTAAAAAGGAAAGATGGAGGTAAGAATAAATGATGAGTGATAAATGGCAGAAAAACAAAATGTCAAGTTCAGCAAAATTAAAGGTTTAGCTGTTAAGTCTTTGTGTTGGCATGACCTTGCCATTTAAACCAATAAGTTGAGTTAATTAACGTTTGGCTATGAGTACTGAATTAGCTCCACAGACATTTGTGTTTCGTACCATCCATATCATCAACTCCATTTGCCTCCTTTCTCACCCTCTTCTTCTTCTGTTTTGGTGCTGCACAAGAAAATAAACACAAGGAAAGTTCAATGAAAAATTCAATGAAAAAATTAATTATAAACATTATAAAGAACTACTTAGTACAAATCCTGACTCACCAACTGCATCCTGACTTCATGTGTCAGTGCATATAAAAAACAGAGGAAAGAAATTGGTATAAAGACAAAAAAGAAATCACAGTCACTGTTATAATAATAAACACATTTACTTACCTCAGCATTGTAGGAAGTGTTCGCTGCCCACGCTTAAGAAGAAGAAGCACAAGTTAGTTTTCTTCTTTGTGTGTTTAAGTTCAGCTTCAAATAACCTGAATTAAAAACTAGTCTAATTTTCCACAGCTGAACCTTTCGCATCCATGACTCATTCGTTCCTATCAAACGCAGACAAATGGATGAGAATGATACACCTGCTCTGACAAAACCTGTCGCTGAAAGTCAAGCACGTCACAAGAGGCTATTTAAGTTACAGACACTTACATAACAGCTGAGCTGCCTCGGATTTTTCTTTTTTTCCTCTAAATTTTCAGCTATAGCCTAAAGTCAGATGAGACATCAAAGTTAAATCCTTACCATTGCCTTTCTGGCCATTTCACCTAAGAATCAAGTAAGAGTGGAGTGAAGCCTCGTGTAACATCCTGGCTGTTAAATCCTTGGCTAAATCTGTGGTCATACATCTGCCAGGACCAAGGATTATTCAGGGCAGAGGTCAAACCTTTTTCAAACTCTTGAAGCTGTGGCAGTGTATCTATTTGTATGTCTCTTTGTGTGAAACATCAAGGAAGTGCGTCTTTGGAATCCGGTCTAATCTCCCTGACGATGCTTGTGGAGGCGGTGTGTAAACACCAATACTGTGTATTGTGCTTTACATGTTGTCCCTAAACACACTTAGACAACTTTTCAAGCTTATTCCACTGCTTTTCAGGTTTGTTTGGTGACAATCAAGGAGAAGAAGTTTCATTTTTGGGCTGAAAAATGGTTTTACTTCAGATATTTTCATCAATTAGACTTTTAATTACCTTAATTACCTGCGACTGACCAAATGCCTGCCCGGCTTCATCATTTTCTGTTATATATGTAAGTTACTGTGTTTTTCATTACTGACTCTTTTTTCCGACTAATTGACTAGTTGTTTTACCGTATGAAATGTCAGAAAATAGTGAAAAATGCCTTTTAAAGTGTCCCTGAGCTCAAGATGACGCCTTTAAATATTCAATTTACACAAATATAAAACAAAAAGAAGCAGTGAATCCTCACATATGTCTTAAACAATTAATCTTTTATCAATATTGTTGATGATTAATTGAGTATGTGTTACTGCACTGGTGTAGTTTGTTGTTTTTACTGTGAAATCTGTCTGAAATCCAAATTGTACTGAGATAATTAGTTTACTCAATATCAAAACATTTTCTTATTCAGAGAATCAGTTATTTTTTTCTTATATTCAGTAAAACTACCAAATATTTGCTGCTTACAGTTTCACAAATGCTTTTATTTGTTTCATATAACTATAAATTGATTAGATTTTACTTTGGGGCCATTATTTTGCCGCTTAGTATTTTGCTTACCCTAACCCTTCTAAGGACAGTGCAGTTTTAAATGAGTATAATGGGAAACAGTAACTACAGTGCTCTCATAGATAAGTTTAGGGCAATAACACCTGGATTTGACTGACTAACCTGTGGAAGAGGCGGGAGCTCCCTGGGTCGCATTTTCTATAATAAAAAAAACAGATTATTAGCGATATTTTAAACGTTATAATACGTATTTCTATTATTAAATGTAGTAATAGGTAACGTTACAACAGATAACAGAACAGAATAACGTAACAGAATTGAAAACCTTAGGTAACCGTTCGCTACTGTTAATTTAAAAAATATTGTTTACACCAACAGTAGCCTACAGTAAAATATAAAAAGTGTAAATTCGACAAATTTAGAAATATTTTATTTGTCGTATTTTCGTCGAAATAACATTTAACAATAGCCCGGTAGCCACTTAAACGTTCCGTTATTAATGAGAATAAACGTGTTAGCTACCTTTGAGCCTCCTGTATCCATACTGCGAAGTTCACTCAAAACTACGCCTTTAAATGTTCATCCAGTTGAAGCATCTTTAGTTTAAAGGCATATTTTAACGGCTCAAACCATTTAAAAGCGAATAAACTGCTACTTTGGTTGTTATTGACTTTATCTAGACTACGGAGAGGTGCTACCCGGATGTATTTATGAGTAGCACACACACACACACACTTCCTGTGTTTTCAAAATAAAAGCTTACACACAAAGCGAGGACAGGCAAGGCAACAAAACAGGAGAATAAATGACTGACTTAATAAAAGAATAATAAATAAATTACTATCATAATTGGTTTATTAATGTCACACACAGGTACAAATATCAAAATGTCATTGCTTTGCTTGCACTTTGCTGCATCTTACCCTGAAAAACATGGTTTTCATTACATTATTTGAATGAAATAAGGACACAGTGTTTGTGTTTGGTTTTTTGGGGGTTTTTTTGCAAGAGCTTGCCAAACACAGCATTTCGTTAATCTTTTGTAAATCTCAAACAAAACACAAAGAAATGATAAAAATGACAAAAAAACAAAACATTTAACAAATTGGAAAAACATCAAGTTTGCTCTCTAGTATGTAAACATCAATTGGAAAAATATCAGGTTCTGAGCGGGGAGCAGGGCAAGAAACCTTTTTTATTCAAATTAAAGCTGCATGCAAAGCAGGAAGCTACCTTTTGCATGAGTATTCTCTGCTTGTAGCGTTACTGTAATTATCTAAAAACAATTAGTCTAACTACTAGTTAAAAGAAAAAAAAATTGTGACAAACTGACATAGTTTCAGGGATTTCTTTGGGCTTGAGCCCAGCTTCATCTTGTCTTTAGGGATTTGAACCGACTTAAGAATCAGATCAAGCATGCCACAAACACCAAGATCAAAATATTTCCTTTTTTTCATGCCCTACTCCCCTAAAACATGCAGTATTAGACATACAACAAATTGATTTCAATGTAAAGCTTTTCGGGATGATATTCCAGACTTTCAGTCTCCAAAATAAATTTGCTGCCATAATAAAATGGGGTCACATCTCTCTTGTCCCCTCGTCTTCTCCTCCGTCCTCTCTTACGACTCGGCGGTGGGTCGTATCCAGCTGGCAGGGACCCACTGCGGCTCGTCCTGCGCCTTCCTCACCACCGTCAGCAGCTGGACGCAGGAGTCCTGCAGCTCATCGTTGACGATCACGTGGTCGAAGAACTGCCAGAAGTGGGACTCAATCTTCCGGGCCGCCTCCTCCATCTCCTGGAAGTCTTCATTCTGATGGAGGAGAGTTGCAATTTCACTATGTGACCAAATCTCTCTTTGTGTGTATGTGTTTTATCTGTGCTTCTTTCTCCCATTCTTTTTTTATTTATCTGATCTGGTTCAAAATTATATAGTGATATTAACAGTGTTTTATCATATTGTCATGCATTATTATACATATACATAGAGCTTACTTTGAACGGTCGGTTGACATAGTAGTTGGTGGTGATGTATGACTCCTGTCTTGTCTCCTTGAGGCGCTCCAGAGGCGGAGGCTTCACATAGATGATGTAGGCCCTCAGCTCGTGGGTCCTCACTGCCTGGATGGCCTAAATAGAGAAGATAAAGAACATTCAATTTAAATCTATTGTTTGTACCATTTAAAAAAAAAAAAAACATATGAAACACAAAACTTCTTCTGTTAGTGGTATTGTGAAATGGTTATGTTCTAATTTAAACCCTTTGTTAACACAATGACATTAATTCAGACATAACAGATGATGATAACGTAATTACTTTTTAAATGAATAACTATAAGTTTGGAATAGTGGCTTTAAAAACTTGAATTTCAGCCATTAGTGAGCACAGTCAGTCTCCATGTTGTATTTACGTTTGGCTCGATGTCGATGACGCAGATCTTCCCGCTGTTTAAAACCTCCTTCACAGACTCAATGCTGGTGCCGTAAAGATTCCCTTTATACTCCCCGTACTCCAGGAACCTGTTGAACACCATCACTTTATATTAAAAACACAGGAACCAGAAGTACTTGATGCTTAAACATTCATTTCTGAACTCATTCTGTGAATACTGCGACTGTAATGTGAGTTGTTATATGGTGCAGACACAGCTTTTTATCATTTCAAAAGGCAACACGAACTGTTTCCTCTCACATTCGATTAAAAAAATGCTCATATAGATGCTGTTGAGCATTTTACAAATTGAAAATCATAAAAAGGTCAATAAATTGTGTTTAGACTTTATAAAAATGACACCGTGTCTCCACAACATTCATGAATAATTAATGGCTTTACAGCAGAGACAGATGTACCTGTTGTTATAAACCATGTTGTCAAAGATTTCTCGGCTGGTGTAGAAATATTCTCTTCCAGACTCCTCGTATCCTCTAGGTGCTCTTGTGGTGTCTGGAGGAGGAAAAAAGAAACTCACATTTAATAAAAAGCATATGTTATTGTTTTTCCTACAGACAGACAGTCATTTAATAATTTACAAAAGATAATCACACAAAAAGGATAAAAACACAGCCTCAGGAAAAAGAAAAACAACACTTTGTGCGTCTTTCAGGATTTTTCATGTGCTGTGAGCTGTGATACTTTTTTTTTTTTTTTGGCCCACTTAGGTTCATTGTAAATTTGTTGGACGATCATAGCTGACACATACGAGGTACAACTCCCTGGAAGACGTTGGGGTTCATTTCAATCAGGCGCCTCCGAAGTTCATTCACACCCACACCTGTCGGACCTGAGAAAAACAGAACACATCTAAAAAATCTCTCTCACATGATCAAACATTAATCAATCCAACCACATTTCATCAGTAATTTGCTGTTTGATGAATTAAATGAGTCATTTCTAATGTATATACTATTTAAATGTTTCCCTGAAGCTTGTTTTTAATCATCCGTAATGTTTTATTTTCCCTGTTTTTCCTAATAAGATGTTTAGTGTACCTAAGAGAGCGATGAGGCGTTGCGTGTCCTGTGGGTGGCGCTGGTAGCGCACCACCTCCTCATACGGGCTGTTGAGGGCGCTGTAGCAGCTGCTGGGACAGCGGGTGTGACAGGACGGCTGGACGGTGCTGTGAAACCGCCGCCTGCACAGACGCATGCTGCGCCTGAAGCCCGCTGAGGGAAAAAAAAATCAACTCGTTAATTAATTAATTAATTACAAAAACACAGAGGATATGATATATGATATAAATGATTGTATTTATGTTTGAAGACTTACCTAAATAAATCCCTTCAATGTTGCTGCTGAAGTCATCCTCTTCTGGTTTGATATGAAGAGAAGGATGAGATGAAAATGGAGGAAATGATGAGTAAAAATAAAAAAGAGAAAGAAATACAGATACTGAGGAAATGACAGCTGCATGATTGGTCGTGTTTTGTCCTCTGTACTTTCAAAGCACTTGAAGACAAATGGCTGTGGTTTTCTCACCTTCTCTGAGCTCCTCTGACATTTCGCCGTCAGACAGCAGAAAGGTTTGGGAAAGAAACAATAACAAAAGCTTCAGACAAAGGACAGGACAGAGTGGCGCTTTGCTTTTATGACACCAAATCCAGAATCAAAACAGATTAAATCAACAAAGACTTACCTACCAGATTCAAATGCCTCCTCGTCTGCCAGACAGAAAAACACACAGGGGAGATTAATCACAAAGCACAGTCATTCAATAAGTTTGTGTATGAAAGATTAAAAGAGCACACAGACATATATGTAAAGCAGTAAGTGAGGATTTACCTGCTTCAACACATTTCTCATCAATGGCCATCATGTCTTCCTCTGTGGGAGAAAAACTAACAGTCATATCTGCAATAAAACATATAAATCTACATGTGCAGGTTTTAGTGGAATCTCTCCTTACCTTCTTCTACTGTGCTCACTTCAGTAAGCGTGGAGTAAAACACAATGAAAACTCCACTGTGAAAACAGCCGGTCACTTCTGAAACTGTTTGGACTGTTATTCAAAGACAAATGTGGGTGAACTTACAGGTCTGAATGCAGGCGTGAGGCTGATAAGGCTGAGACCACCAGAAATCCCTCTGCTTCCTGTTAACAACAGATTCAGGTTTAAATTAGGCCAACATCACAAACTCCAACTCCACCAAGCACCAAATCTCTGGTCAAGTTTGTAATCTCTAATTCATTCTTTGATCTGATATCTACTGATTTTACTCCAAATGTTTCCTTAACAGCACCGTTTGAGCAGGTTGGTGGAGGGGATGAGCCCAGCACAGGCCGTGTTGCTGGGCAGTTTCTTGGCCTGCCACCAGAGGGCGTCCGTCTGGTCCACGATCTCCAGGACGTCACCTTTTCTGAAGCTCATGCCGGCGTCGGCGCAGGGGATGGCCGGGTCCTGCTGAGGGCTGTAGTCGGCCATGGCCCGCACGTACAACTAACGCCAGACAATTAGTTTAGAGTTATGATATGCAAGGGTTTAAAAAAAAAAAAAAAAGAAGTGAAAGAATGAGGGAGGTACAGATGATGATTTACCATCGTCTGGTTGTGGACCGGCCTCTCTGTGATGGGAACAACCTTAAACATGATGGTGCCCTGTGACCTCGCTTGCTGATTGTTTGTAAAGAAGCAAAACGGATTCATTAGCAGACTGAGAAACTGTGATGCCTTTTGCTTTTAGGAAAATCACTGAGGAAGACAGGACACAGGGATTCAGAGAGCAGTGACCCACCACAACTTGGATAACTTGCTCAGGCTCCATCCCGTCCACAGGAAAACCATTCACCTCTATGATCCTGTCCCCTGCATGCAGCAGACCTACACACACACACACACACACACACACACACACACACACACACACACACACACACACACACACACACACACACACACACACACACACACACACACAAATACAGGTGAAAATAAAAACAAGGCCTTCACATTTCCTCAAGTTCTTAAAGGGCCAGTCCTCTCTCAGGTGTTGTCTTGTAGCATCAGTTATTATTGAACAGTATACAGTAAACTGACAACATTCAACACTATCCTTGGTAGGCAAGACTCACCACTTCGATCAGCCAGCCCTCCATGAATCACCCGAGCAACAAAGATCTCGCCCGTGATGTCGTTTCTCTTTATAGTCGCTCCCTGGAACAAAAAAAGGAAAAAAACACTGAATAAATAAACCAACTGTAATGTGATGCTCAAATCGAATCAGACAAATGACGACAAACAAAACAGATGGAGTAACAACACGATGGACACACGTGGCGGTGAAATGGAAAAAAGGGACAATTCAGGCACAAACGAAACAGCGACACAAGTGAAAGTTGACTGGTGAAGTTCTTGACGTGAAGAATCCAGACATCGCTGGTGATGAGGGAGCCGGAGAAGAAAATGAAAGAATGAAATGGCCCCTCTACAGAAACACAACATGATGGAGGGAAAACCAGAATAAATGCCAACTACCGCTGTACATGTCTGCAGGTCAGCCAGGTCAGAGACGGCTTTGAAAGGACGCAAGAAGTCCACTTTTTGGACACTTCTCTGCGTCTCTCATGTCGCCTTCTTTCTCTTCTTCTTCCTCTGGTTGGAGCGACCTCCTCTCACAGCCTTGGACGTCTCGTTGGTCTCATCTAACAGGCCGTTAGTCAGAGGATGTTTGGATGCTGGGAGATCAGGGTGATGTATGTGCTTCTTCTTTGGGGAGGGGGTATTTTTGGTTTTTAGGGTAGTTCGAGGTGATCCGCGGCAAGACACAGACAGACAGCTGGTGCCTTGGGAGGTGGAGGGAGCGTCCTGGGAGCTGCTGAGGGAGCTGGAGGAGGTGGAGGAAGGAAGTGAGGGGAAGGGACATCTGGATTGGTGTGTCAAAGATGGACGCTGCCCTCGAGTCTTCGTAGTCGGGCTTTTCTTGGGTGTGTCGTCTTGCTCAGCAGCTGCAGGTTTTGTGGAGTTGGTGTCAATCCTGGTGGCGGCGAGGAGGACCTGCAGCCGGTCCACCACCTGAGTGAGTAGGACTAAGGCGTGCGAGTTGTCCTGCACCGTCTCCGACATACGCTCGGTGGCAGCTGCCATCTTCTCCCCCAGGAGCTTCATGTCCCTGGTGCTGGTCTCCATGGAGCTGGCGGCCAGCTGCACAGTGGTCCTCAGCTCGTCCAGACTCTCCTGCTTGGCGAGCTCCACGGGCGCCACCGAGGGCATCTCCACCACACGGCGAGGGTGCATGGGACTCGTGGGAGCCGTGCGGATGCGGGGGCTTTGGTTTCGGAGCCGCGGAGTTAGGCCTGGCTGGAGGTAGTCGTCTATGTTGGAGTAGTAGGGTACAGTGAGGCATGGGGGAGACATGGTCCAACGGCGGGATGTGGGAAGCGGGGAGGGGGCGTCGGCAGACTCTCCTGTTTCATCCTCATTCCCACTGTCCATCTCTTCTATGACATTGTCTCCAATGAGAAAACAGACATCATTAATCCATGAAAAACCATAAGGAGATGTGATGAAAGATGGATGAAGAGGGCGAAATGACGAATGATGAAAACCCCACAGGGCCTTGTTTCCTGAAAGCATCTTACAGTAGATTGTAGATTAACAAGATGAACCTCAAACTGCAGGTTTTATCCAAGTTTTGAATTATTTCTTAAATTTATTTTCTCTATAATGAGATCGCTCCCCAGGAGACGAGGCCCAGGTCTTTTCTTACCGATCAGAACAGAGCTGTAGACCGAAGGCGCGGAGCGGTTCAGACCTTGCTCCCACAGCAGGTTGGTGTAACAAACTCTACACTGGCTCATCTGTTTGCCACAGCACACCTGACAGTTACTCATCGGCTTATACTGAGATGGAGGGTACAGCCGAGCCCCCGCTGGGTGACACAGTGCTTCAGTTGGAGGGTAGCTGCCTCTGCGAACGCTACGCCACGGTGAATCCTTGACATCCAGGCTGTGGCTCTCAGCAGCAGCAGTGCTCTGGGCGCCAAATGCACGACCTCGGTGAAGCCTCTGCCGGGTCAGGTGCCTCAGGGTGTCCCAGTGACTGTGGATCCCCCCTCTGGAGCTTTTTGCAGAGGGAGGGGAGGCACTGGGCAGCGGGAGCCTGACTCTCTGGTGGGTGCAAAGCTGTGAGACAAGAGAGTCACTCAAAGGTAGAGGAAACGTTCAAAACAGGAAATGGAGACTGACAATTTCCACTGGAAAACTGCAAGGTTTAAAGATGGAATAACTGCTATGAAAAATGAGTCATCAGCACTCCCTGTTAAAATAACTGTGTAATAAAAGACCTAGAAAACAACATACAAAACAATGACATGTGTATTAAGAGTTTAGCAGAGACTGATAATGAGTGTTTTTCTTTAAAATCCTTCTCTTTCTGCTGTTTGGAAATCATCCATCAAGCATCCACAGACAATTTCACAAATGAGAGATTATAAAATTCAAACATCTGGTCTACAGCTGGATGCAGCTGTTTGATTTATATTTGGCAAAATAAAACAGCATCCGCTGGGATGGAAGGACTGGACTGGAAATAGCCCCACTGTGGTCTAATTTATACACATAGATGTATGTGGTGTATTTCTTACAGTCAGATTACAGGAAGCTTAAAGGATCAGTTCACCCAAATCACAAAACACATTTTCTATATTTCCCTAGTGTTATCAAGCCACGTGGTCAGTTTGGTTTAATGTGCAAATATATGTGAGGCTTCTGTATCCACACAAATACAATGAATTTTTTAAAAATACAAAATTGAGATTTGTAAGATTTAGTCGCAGTACTGATCATAATGACCTTGAGCAAGAACTTTCTGGACTGTGGCTTTATCAAAATGTAACCGTTCAGTCGTTTTGTAGTATGACTTCATGTCCTGAAGCCATTTTTATCCTCTGTGAGGTTTGTCTGATGGGTTTCCCTAATCCCAACCAACCTGTTTTTGTGAAGAGGGATTAAAAAACTAAAATTCATACATAGAAAGGGGGGCGATCCCATCACAATGTGGCCTCATTTAAGGTCACGTAGTGCCTAAAAAGAGTTTGGAAGGGCTTGGCAAAAAACATAATACAAACCAAACTTCATTTGCAGCTTTCATAATGAGTAATGAGGGGTTGTTAGCTATGTAACTCACCAGAGGCTGTTTGTTTTTGACCAGGCAGACTATCCTGGTGGCCTCCTCATCGTCCGGCAGGTCTTCAGGCATCGGTGGTAGCACCGGCTCATAGTCCCTCTGGGCCACCGTATCATGAGCAGAGAGCAGAGCCTACAAAACATGCAGATCAGACGGATTGTTCATCGCATGGTGCCGCACTGCATTGTCAGAATACAAATGAATATTAAAATGAGGGAAATCAGGTCAGTTACAGAAGTCTTGTAGACGTGGCTTCTTACCTGCAGGTGCGGCTGCCGCAGGAGGCGGTAGAGCTCTTTGGCCTCTTCAGAGCAGCCTGATAACGACCTGATGTCAATCAGCAGCTGCACAGACAGGAAAACACATATCCTCCATTTAAACAACGACTCCTACAGAACGACTGTGAGCAACAAGTTAATATTATAAAACAAATCTGAGTGCAACCTGAAGTGAGAGTCCTGAAGCGTAGTCCAGAGCTGGAGGTGGGGAGTCCCTCAGGAACCTCTGGAGACACTCGTACACCTGAAAACAGGGATATCACACAGTTTAAAGTTGAATAATACGAGCAGTTATCATTTTAACAGTAAGTAGTTCAGTACCTTAAAAGGAGAAATGCACCCTCACACACTCTGAGAATGTTGTACCTGTGTTCTATGTTATACATTTTTGATGTTATTTCATAGTAGAGGAGAGTGTTTTCAGACCTTGAGCAGTGACTGCAGCCACGATGCGTTCAACAGACTGTGGAGAATCTCTGCTCCATCGATGTCCTGATTCACCGACTGCCTCACCTCCTCGATCACATCTGTCAGGATCTGACGCAGGCCTGCGACACACAAACACACACAGTGTAAGAGAGCGTAAGAACAAAGCTACAACATCATAGCTACATGTGCCCCACTAACCATGCTCTCCCAGTTCGCAGTGGGGGTTCAACACCTGAGCCTCCACCGCCTGCCTCATGGTCACTGGACTCCCAACCTCTGACCCCGACCACCGCTGACCAGGACTGGCAACGACCTGGAAACATGAAGGACACACAGCAAAATGTTCAGCTAATTCCCTACAAATATTGCATTTATAACAAGATTAATAAAGTTTATAATATAATATACACGGTTTATTTGTATGTCCCATTTAAGAATCATCAAATCACCAACATGCAGGAAACCAGAGTCTGTGGCATCACTTGCCCACTTTGCCTGCTTGGTAATCCATGCAGCCGTGAGCGTGCAGTGGGATCAGGTGGGGAGGCGCAGCCACAGCTCCAGCAGTCGTTAGCATGAATGGTGTAAGGGGTTAACGGCACAATTTACATCAGCGTGTAAGAGCAACGCTGATGTAAATACAGAGATGTGGACGGCATAATCTCTGGCTGGTGAACCATCACAGGACAGAAAAACACCTGTTATATTTTCAGGATATAATTCAGCTGTGATGGTATTTTTTTTGTTTTACCAACATCTGGTCAATTTGACATCAATGTGATTGACCAAAAAAAAAGGAATAAACAGGTTAATAAATATGTTTTTTATCCTGATCATGATTGTAAAAACTATCATGAAGGTGCCAGTTGTGCAGGATGACAGACAAAAAGTGATTGTAAGAAATAAAACAGATCAAGCTACTCATGAGGTAAACACCCATCTGGCAAATTTCTGTAGTTAAAGAAGAGGAAGAGGATGATCCCTTTGGCCTTCCTCCAAGCCCTTCTCTTTTTTCTAAAACAAAAAAAGCAGTCTGATGCACGTTACCTCTGCGTCCAAGTCCTCAGGGATGCCTCAAGCCTTTCTCCTCCAGCTCCTGCAGGTTTCAGCACCGCTACAGGTGCAGGATAATGTATATATGATTGGAAATATATTCCCAGGAGACTGAACGGAGCACTATACGTTCATCAAGCTACAGGGAAACGAGAGACAGAGAGACAGAGAGAGAGAGAGAGAGAGAGAGAGGGCTGTAATCTCCCCCGATCCCACTTAATCCCGGGCAAGTGAGCCGCCTGCCTCTGGCCACCGGAAGCCAGTTCCTCTCTCACCGGCTGGCTGGTTGCAGTGGAGCTGCCAAATCTTCTTAACTCTTTCAGCTTTCAGCGGCACGCAGGAGGAGCTGTGGGGAGAGGAGGCCACGGACTGACAGAAAAAGGGAGAAAATGTAAGTGAGAAAGGCTTAAAGATCATTCAGATATTTGGTCTTCACGGTCGAGACTTCACTTCTCAGGGAGAGGGAAAAAGACAGCAGGGGTTGCTCAGGTTGAAAAGGCCTTTAGTGAGTAATTAAAAGATCTGCTAATCTGCCACAACAGCTGGAGTTAAGAGTGGACATGATGCTCAGACAGGCAATCTTCTAGTCGTCTTACTCAGGCCCAAAAATCTGTCAGGAATGGGAATAATCCCCTCATCAGTAATCTAATTCCTGAGGAAATTCAACAAAATCTGCCCTCCCTCCATCTGAAAACAAAGTCCTGAGATGCCACATTGTACCCAAAACACTGAGATTATCCCTCTGCACTTGACAGCAAAGGCTTAAGACTTTGAACACCACATTTGTGTTTGTTGGTTAATTCTCACCCTCACTCAAGTCTGGTGCCTCTGCTGCAACGACACCTACCACCTCTGACATGTGAAGGGCTCCTTCTGACCTGTAATAAAAAAAAACAAATAACAGCTACAATTAAAAGTGAAAATCCACTCCTTATAACAATGATATTCCTACAAAATATTTGTCAATATCCTGAAAGATTCATGAATAAAGTTACATACATTTAACCTTTGACCTGATGATGGCGCTAGAAGACGAGTCAGTAACTCTTCAGTCAGAGGGATTAATTCCCTGGAGACCATGAACGTCTGCACAAAATTTTCTGCATAATATTTCCACATGTGCACCTTACAGTTTTCATTGTTAATTCACGAACCAGGAAATATTTTGCTTTTTTTGAGGCATTATAACAAAAATGTTGGAGCGGGTAAGATGATTCAAAATGTCCATCAACTGAGTTTATTGCCCTTTGTCATCATTTAAAAGGTACAATACATTTGACATCATGTAAAAGACACACAGGTGGGCGTCACGTCAGCCAGCTGAGACACAAAAATGTCAACTAGGAAACACCAAACTCCACTGATACAACAGTTATTTTTACACAACACGCAGGTACTTTTCATAGTAAACAGCTGCTGAGGTCAGTGAATGAACCAGTCAGTTGAACCCAAAATGAATTTATGAACATTAAACACAGAACCGTTCAGTTTGGATTTAAAATTCATATACGGGAGTCAGTTGTGGTTCAACCGTTCCAACAAAAATGCCCCGTTCTGTATTACTAGTTTGGTTTAAGTCAGTTGTTTGTCCTTCAGGTTGCATTACATCACATCTACACGACATACTGAAGAGGTCAGGTGCAAAAAAACAAAACTTAATGTCTCTGGTTGTCAAAATAAAGTCACTTTTCCTACAGTGCATCCATAGTTGTTTTTTTTTTTGGGGCGAGGGGGTGAATTTCTCTATAACAAAGACAATATTGCTTCAGTTTTTTGAGTGTCAGGCACGTACGGTCTCAGCAGTAACAGTAACTCATGGTCTGTGAAAGAAGAGCGTTATCACAGTCACAGAAGTGAGAGAGAGGCCTTATTTAAAACGGTTACACTCTGAGATGTTTGCTGCAAACGTAGAGATAATAGCTGTTGAAATTTATAACAGTTTAAAACACTGTTTCAGTCATTTTTGTTTCCATTCATCTGCAAAAGCTTCACTACGGCATCTGGATTTTTACCAATGATATTTGTCCACATAAAACTTCTTTAGGTTTAACAGTTGTAGTTAACGACAGCAGCTTTAAACATTAGATTAGAATTTCTGTTGTTTGATTTTCTGAGATCCTTCAGCTTCACCTAAATGTACTCCTTCACAAAGCGGCCTCTGATCCAACAGCTTTTCTATTGTTAAACCGTCTGAGAAAACAAAAGCCATGACATTAAATAACAAAAAAAAAAAAAAAAAAAAAGGCTCGGTCATCCTCTGAATCCTCTCTTAAGCCCTTTTATAAACTGACATGTGTGACGCAAATCACAAACAAGCAACAATGTCTGACTTAGTTAGTGCTGTGAACGCTTTAAAAAAAGAACAGTCAGTATTAACAGAGAATCGGCTTTGAGCCGATACTTTATCATATCTATAATAACAGTGTGTGCATTGAGCCGACGGCTGGCCTCTGCTAAAACGTCACCTGCAGCAAGAAAGCAGTGACAGGAAAGAGTTTTATGTTAAATCCTTTTTTAAATCCTATTTTAAACATTGTTTTAGGATTGTTTTCAGAATGTTTTAGGGAAATTTTCAGCTTGTTGATCGTCTCTCAAAGCTTCATCAATCACCCCAAAACCCAGTTTGTATTGAAGGTCAGTGGGAAAAAGGTGAGCTTCAAGTTCAAATCTCCTTACTGCTTCCATTTTCACTGGTGATTGCTGTCCACAACACTACAATCTACAACATGAGGAAAGAAATATGTCGTCAGCTTTCCTGTAAACTGTCCAATTCCTACTTTTCAGTAGCTACAATCCTGTTTTTCGGGTTTCTGACGATACATTTTTCATACAAGGGTTTTTAAACACGTTATGTAGCTTTAGGAGGCAACACTTAAAGGGATACTTCAGTTTATCTTAAAAATTCACAGATCAATATGTTTCGATACAGTTTTTGACTTTTTTCGTCACAGTTTTAACCCTATACTTTTTCGGAATTTGCAGAGCAGTGCAGGCACTCTGTCAATATTCATTAATACTGAAAACTGGGCTCAGAAACACACGTCATTCAGACTGTCTGGAAAAACACTTCTATTCATTGTATCTAGATTCTGCTCTTTTAAATGTTGTACATTTGAAATGTACTTTCTTTTTCAAGTCAGGAAACTAAACGTCCATCTCACCATGAAAGTCCATTTGGAAAACATGTGCTTTTAAGTCAGTAATCTACATGTAGCTTGTGTTCTGCCATTTGACATTTCTGCAGCTGGATCCTCAGAGACACATCAGGGTGATGATCAGTCTAATAATAAAACTGTCAGCACTGGGTCTTACTCTTCTCCCAGCAACACTACGTCTTGAAATGAAAAGTTGGAGTAGCTGATTGGCTGCCAACTACTTTGAACTGTATTCAACTGGCAGCTGGTGCAAAAGGAGAATATTAGTGTCATTAAGTCAGTTTACATTTACCCCCTGCATGCTGTACATGATTTGTTTTTTTATAAATATAATATCAAACCTTGCTGTGAATTAGTTTGGGACTAATCCACCACACTGGAGACAGGTCCAGATAGTGTCCATAGAAAAGCAAAAGGAAGCAGCTCTTCGTTGCTTTCTAACCAAAGGTGGAGTTGTTAACTAGATGTACGTTTACAAAACTAACCAGTTAGTCTTCAGGCTTTACATCTTTTCTCTTGTAAAACTGAAAACTGCAACAAGTGGTTAACTAAAAAGCAGCACGCAGCCGCTTCCCTGAGCTTTTCTATGGCAGCCATTCAGGACTGCAAGATCCCATGCAAGCCACATGCTTTTAGGAGATTGCATCCGTTTTTGTTACGTCAGTCTCTTCATTTAGGTGCCAGGTCAGTGGAATTACAGAATATAAACTTCATGTTTCTGCAAGTCCCATTGGCATTAAGTTAAAAAAAACACTGTTATAAGCTTCTTCTTTCTTCCCAGGTAACCACTGAAAAAAGCCCATATCAGGATTTCCAACAGGAGGTCAGTCTTTTTGCTGTGGACCTATTTTACATTTTATAATGGACGGGATGAGGTGGTTTATCTCTGGCAGTAAAATACCAACAATATTCACATGTACACCTTCATGATCCACAGGTGAGAGGCTGGTAAAGAGTGTTTGTATGTGTGTGTCAGAGAGGGGGGAAGTGATCCCGTCTCCATGACAGCAGCAGATGGAGCTGTCAGAAACCTGTTCCTGTGAGCCTCTGCCTCCCATTGGCCGCTGCACACATCCGTCATCCTGAAGCCTGGCTGGTCCTGTGATTGGCCGTGAGGATGGGGAGGGGGGTGGGGCGGCAGCATGCAGATCACTGAGGAAGTAACGCCACGCTAAGTGATCTTCTCATGCTGGATCTGGTAGTAACAGGCCTGCAGGTGGAGGAGACATGCAAACATATCACTGGAAAGAAAGTGTAGGCTAAAATATTCAAACAGGAAGCTTGTTCAAAGTCATTTAGATTTTCAGAATAAGAGGCTAAATGGTGTATGAAATGCACCACCTTATAATTGTTATGAAAGACAATCATACACAGACAGGTCTTGATATTTTTCCTCACATTTCTGCAATTTCCAGGCTTTTCAAGCACTGAAAACAAAAATATTGAAATGAAGAAAAAAGCTAGGGTTAAACAGAAAGTGACTAATTAATGAATGGTATAATTGAACCCTGTCTCCATTTTCCCATAATCAGAACAAAATAACACAAACCTCTCCAGGAATCTCCACATTAATATACAGTTAAATACCAGCAAGAAACTGTGGGACATATGACCGTGTGACATTAATCTTTGCTGTGTGTGTGTGTGTATGTGTCAGTGTGTGTGTGTGTGTGTGTGCGTGCGTGCGTGCGTGTTACCTTGAGTGTGGTGAACATGATGCCATGCTCTCCATGCTGGACGCAGGGGTCCATCAGGTCTTCAATCAGGCTGACCTCTGACCCCAGGTTCCTGATACTGAAGGGGAAATCATACGTTCAGTAAGTTACATAAGATTTATGATGATGATGATGTGCCCTGATAATGGCTCTACAAATATTTATAATGTGTTGTAAATGGTCAACAACTGTTATTTCTATTCTTTAACCTTTGATCATTTCCATCCATCTAATCCAATGATTTTTCACAAATGAGGCCCAGAAGAATTTTGATTTCTATCAACATTCACACCTACTTACAGTAAAACAATATGCTCTGCGAGGCCTCAGCGTCATCACGTGCGTGTGCATGTGTGTATTAATGTGTGACTGACCGAGCTCGTAGCACGACGTAGAGGAAGACAGGGAAGAGGTCGTCCATGGACCACAGGAAGTCCTGTTTCAGCAGCGACTGCACCTCCTGTGTGATCTCCTCGAAGGTGAGCTGGATCACCTGCAGCTTGTCAGACGGGGTGAACGTCGTGCTGCAAACACACAACAAACACGGAATCTTGGTTTCAGATAAGAAGGAATTACCAGGTGTTTTTCTTCCTATTTTATTTGAACTTTTTATATTCAAATGTATGATGCTGATGCCTGAATGCAAACCAAGGATCTGTTCCTTAGTTCCTTCCACTAAAAAAAAAACTTTCATATTTGGTGGAAACTGCAATTTGTTTCAACTATCAAACATTTAGCAGTTTATTTAAGATGATAAACCACATTAGCGAAGAGTTGTACCTGATCTGCTGCAGTGTTTCCACTGCAGAGGCAAAACAGGCGTCCTTGGTGCTGGAGAGGACCTGGAGGACACACACAGGTACTTACAAGTTTACATCTTTATATAGTGCTCATTTATAGTATTGCAAATTAGTGTTTCTCAAACTAAACTTCCTAGACTGTGTGTTAGAGACTTCCTTAATTAAGTGTGTGACTGTAAATAAAGTAATGGAAGTCATTTTTTTTGTCGTACATAAGGTGTGAGCAACTAAAACATACCTGCTGCTTCTCCCCCACTGCAAGCGTGGAGACAGGAATGGAAACTGGCCAAAACTTTCTGAGGGAGGAAAGAAATCAGAGGAAATACCTGTTGAGGATTTATACACAAAACATAAAATCAATCCTTTTGGCAGCAGCCAGTGTGCGCGTGTGACGTACTGCTGGACACCCAGGAAGGCAAGGAGGGCGAGGTCGGGCTGCTTGTTGAGGCGGAGGACACACTCCCAGTAGACGTCGTCCTCTCTCTCCTTGTCCAGAGCGTAGAGGGTGAAGAGCGGCGGGTAGAGACGAGGCAGCAGGACGGGAAGCAGCAGAGCCGAGCTGCTCACCACTCGGCTGAGAGAGAGAGAGAGAGAGAGAGAGAGAGAGAGAGAGAGAGAGAGAGAGAGAGAGAGAAAGGACACATGTTAACGTGACCAGCTGAAATGTGACGACAAGCAGAGTTTTTTAAAAAGGGACATTTCTCAGTCTTTACCCAGGTTTGGGTGACTCCATCTGGGCATCAGTGGAGTCAGGCTCCTTCTTGTCCTGGAGGTTGGTGGTTGGCTCTGGAATGAGACCGCCCTCTTCTGGCACATCTGGGAACAGAAACCTAAAGAGAATTCAAGAAGCCCATAAATATGTGGAAACACAAGTCAACTTTTATCCTGATTCTCAAATATGAGAATTTGCTGCTTTTTCTTGTCTTACATTAAAGTAAATTTCATAACACTGGGTTTTGGACTGTTGGTTGGACAAAATGAGTCAATCTAAAACCATGAGCTTTAGAATTTTTTTTGTTGGTACCTTTCACTGTTTCTGGTGTTTTATAGACCAAATGATAATTGTTTAAGTGACGAAATGGAATCAATTGTTAGCATTTGTCCTATTTTAATCATTTTAGTGACATGCAGGTGGCTGGTTAGTGAACTGTACGTAAAGTACCTGACAATCTGGAAGATGCGGTTGAGGTAAGACTTGATCTCGTTGACGGCCTGAGGTAGGAGTCGTCGGTTGGCTCCAACACCCACGTAGGTCATCCTGTAGACCGCCACCAGTGTCTCCAGCAGCCGGCCCAGTGGGTGCAGTGGGGTGTCACATGCCTACAGGAGGAAATATTTTTACAACACTGAATAATGAATATGTTTTCAGTGGAGGCGAGGAGTGGTGGGTAAACTCACCTTGATGAGGTAGAGGCGGATGGTGGAATATCTCTCCATGGTGATGGGTCCTTCGTGTTGTGGGATGACCTCCAGACTCTCCAGGGTTCTGCTGTGACTCCGAGACAACATCTCCGGACTGGGACACACACATATGGGAAATATTTATATGTTTCAGCTATAATCCAACCTCAAGACCTTCGTGGAAAAATACAGCTGACCAGACCAGACTACATCTTTTTTTTTCACATTGCATAAAATGTCTTTGTGTCCATATGGTGTTGATTTTGTTTCTGTCATCACACTGTGTGTACCTGTCCAGGATCTGTCGCCGGCTGGTGGTGAGAGCCACGGCGATGTTCTCCCAGGCCTTCCAGTGCTCTCCTTGGCCCGGCGCCTCGCAGCCCAGCTGACTCCAACACTCCTCAAACACCGCCTGCCACTTGTCCTCCGCGCACACACACAGACGCCCAAGCTTCCTGCAACAGCACACACAAAGTATGTTAACTATGACAAAACAGATGAATAAAGTTAGGATTTTTCCCCCTGATAATTTCACTGAGCTTACACAACGTGGGTCTTGTCCTTGTCAGTGTCGAACAGGTGTGGTTTGAAGTAGGACCCCGTCACCTTGAGGCCGGAGCCCCATTCGCCACCAAAGGAGCCCTCCAGGTAGTCACCGTTTGCCATGGTCAGCACACCCTGAGGAACAGCCAGTCATGAACTTTTACTGCAGAGTATTTTTCCACTGTGTTACTGCCTCACTTAGTAACATGATGTATCTGAATAGTTTTTCCCCAACCACTGTTGAAACATATCTGTATTTAAACACCTTTAGGCCAATTTGTGTCATTTCTGAGTATAACTCGATACCCCTCCAGCCAGATTACATTAACAACATTCATTTAAAACACATAAAACATCTACAATCTTCGTTTTAATGTTTATTAGTCACCTTCCCGTTGAGGGTCCAGTCGTCAGAGAATTCCCCCTCATACGTTGTGTCATCCTCTGACAGAAGGATCCCCGCGCCCTGAAAACAACAATTGTTCTACACTTTAGTCCCTTCTTCAAATTTCTATTATTTTCTCTTCTTAAACTCTCAAATATTATGAATAGCTGTTGATTAAACAGGGCCTGGAGTGTGTCCTGGCCTTGGATCAAAACACAACACAGCGTTCTCTCCTGTAATTTACCTGTTAAACTTCTTCTTCTATAAAAACACAAAACACTAAAATATGACTGGACTCAAAGACAGAAGTGCTCACCATCATCTTATTATCTTTGAAGGCTCCTTCGTAGTACAGGCCGAACTGGGTGACGACGACCGCGGTGCCCTGCCGCAGGTGGTCCTGCCACATGCCCATGTACTTTTCTCCTCTGAACAGAAAACAGACAAACAGACAAATATAAAACAGCAAGTCCCTGCTGACCTGGGTCAAAACAAGACACATGTAGTTTCATTCTCCTTTTCTCAAGACTGTCACGTAAAGTAAATGTGCAGATTGAAATACACGTCGTACTTTGTGATATCATCAAAGACTCCATAGCCGGTCTTCTTGTCCTGCAGCCACTGGCCGATGAAGACACTGGGGGAGGAGGTGTTAAGCTTGCCGCTGCGCAGCATGCCGTGGCCGTGTCGCATGCCGTCCTGGAAGGATCCGTCGTAAACTTCACCGCTGGCGTACCTGCAGGCAGACGAGGGATGTTTATTCTCAGCTTCGACTCCTGCTGAAAGATGCTCCTGATAAAGTGCCTGATAAAGTGAAGTCCCTGCAGAAATCGTCAGTAGTTTTCTTTATAAATTAATCATGTGATTATTTTAGGGATTTATGGATTTACTGTTTACTCTATAAAATGTCCAAAGATAGCTCTCCAGAGCCCACCAGCAACCCATGACTGAAACCTATTCTGTTTACTATATCACAGACGACAAAGAAAACCACCACATCTCTACATTTAAGAAGCTGGAACCATGGAAAAAGATGACATAATTGCTGCTGTGATAAATCCCCAGACTTGTAAAATCATGTCTTACGGCGGTAAAATCACTGTGGAGTGTTTTGGCGTCTGATGAGCCTTATGTTTTCAGTCTGAACGCCCACTTATGTTAGAGACTTGCTCTGTGACTGTAAATAAAATCCCCCTCCAGCTGCCAACAGTGGGAACCCCCCCCCAACTTCACAGAGAATACTGGTTACATTGTAAAGAAAGCCACACAGAGACTTTATCTACTTAGGAAGTTGACTTAGGGAGAAGCCCCAGATCCAACCAGGAAGTATAAATATAATATAAAGATTAAATAAAGATTAAAACCCTTTGCACTCACAATTTCAGCTTTTACCTTCAGGGAGGCAAGCCAACGAGGAAACAGATTGCATAGCCTCCTTTGATCTATCATTTTATAGTACTCTATTAATGTATTTTAAATCACCTGCTGTTGTGTCTTACTGTTTTTTAAAACTATGTGGTGAAGCCAAAAACAACATGGTCTTAACTAACAAAACTATTCTCACACACACACACACACACACACACACACACACACACACACTCACCTGTATGTCCCGAGGCCATGCATCTTTCCATCTTTCCATTGACCTTGATAGTGATCGTTCTTGTTGAGCGTTTTATTGGGAGCGACAAACTCACCAAAGCTACAAAAACGAATGAATACATGAATAGGATGAAGAAGAAAAAAAAAAAAAAAATCACCATCTCAGATAATCCTGACTCACACAGAAGGGCTCATGCACAGTGAACACACATGATGACAGCACTCACCCATCTTCAAGTCCGTTCTTGAACTCCCCTGTGTATATTCGCCCATCAGGCCATTTTAACACTCCCCTGGAAAACATAATCAATCCCAATCACAAAATACATCAATATTTAAAATGCTCTCTTGCCAGTGTGTGAGCGTGTGACAGTGTGTGTCCTACCTGCCGTTGGGTTTGCCAGCGAGCCAGCGACCTTCGTACGTCGCCTCTTTCAGACGCCCGTCCTTATAAAAAGTATAGGAGGCCAACCTGGAGATAGGAGGCTCCAGCTTTTGCCCTGACCCCGAGCCGGCTGACGTCGTGTCCTGCCCGGCCCCGCTCAGGGCCTGGTCCACTGCCTGGTTGATGGAGCGAAGCCACTTGGCCTGCGAACAAATTCACACACACTTTTAAGATGTGATCCAGTTTCCACCAAATGGAAATATAGTTCTGAGGAGAGCGTAGTGTCACCAGCAGTAAGAGATGGTTTACCTTCTCCATGGGAGAGGAGGCCAGCAGGGTGAAGGTCTCCTCTGGTGTGATCACCTTTAAACTGTATCTACACACACACAACAACACACAGTTTTAGACAGGGAACAAACACTGGCTCAAAATGTGAAAAACACAGTTTCAAATGAGAAAAACCTTGAATAAATACAACAAAATAAGAAGTATAGGATTTAGTCTATGTCATACATCTGAATCTAAATATTATCGTGGCAGTATAATTCTTGATTTTGTGCATCGACACATTATTTTTCAAAATATTCAAAGGTTTTCTGAGCTCCTCAGAAACTAACACTCACGTGCCAGTGTTCTCCTCTGGGATGGGCTCCACCCACAGCGTGGCCAAAGGGAAGACGTGATGGGTGGAGAACTGGAGGAGGAGAGGAAAGAGCAGAGGAAGAAACAAGAGAGGGACAGACATGGAAAAGGGAAGAGACAGACGGAGGAAGACAGAGGAGAGAAAAAAGAAGGGATAAGTGTTTAGAAAGAGAAAGGAACATTGTTATTTTCATAAAACATCTGAACACACACAGAAGATCATTTTCAGACACAAAGAGGAGGTGAACTACAGCCTCTTAGACTACTTAGAAATGCTACTCAGAACACAAGTCTATAATTTCTACCACTGAGCGTGAGAACAACTGATCTGTTCCTTTTGACAGGGAACACATCACATGTCAAAAAGTCATTTTTAAAAAGCTATTTCTGTCTATAGGTCTATAGGCGTATATGGGGGACTGTGTTTGTTTAACAACTAAATGTGAATATTTTAGGCTTAAGTAAAAGATAAAAGCCACAACCTTAACAGCTCCAGTCTGTCCTCTCTGCTGCAATTTAGTTTTTTTTAATTGTTTCAATTTGAGCCAATTCCTTTTATAATTTAGCTCTACGTTTACATGGTTAGAGGCTACTTGCCTTTAATTTAAAGTGGGTGTTGCTACAAGACATATCCAAGATTTCACTTAAAAAAATGAAATAGAAAAAAATTTGAAGCACATTCAGGCAGACTTTGAAGACATGTAGAAGAATTCTGCTTCTTGTTCAAACTCAGCCTAAAGGACACCAGGGTCAGTCATGCAAGACAACATGTGCTTCACATGTTTTTGAGGCGTGCATGCTCTTCTTCACACTTTTTAACACCCTGCGTCTCTTTCATACAGTTGTACAGGTTCACATCACAAGACACAGGGGAGTCAGCTACTACTTTCAACAGCTCCTGCAGGGATTTAAATGGATAAAAGCTGATTTTTAGCCGAAGAGTAAAATATAATCAGAGAGCTCTGACTGTTGGAGAGTAGGATAATGACAGAAGGAGAGTGCGTCAAGGCAGGAGTCACACAGTCAGTACAGGAGGTAGAGGGACTGAAATGTGCAGGACAACCGCAGAGAGGGAAGAACAGGCAGGAGTGAAAACGGGAAGAGAGAAGGGAGACAAACAGGGAGAGAGGGAAGGGAACTGCTTTGGAAAAGTGAACCAGGAAGTGCTGCTACTTATAGAATTTGAAAGGATAGAATGGATATCCTGTGTGTTTATTCTGTCCTTTGGTCTGGCCTGTGTTTACATGTGAACCAAGGCTTTAACAGGCAACAAATTCTCCAAGAAGATGGAACATTTATGAAATGTTTCTGCATGTTTTGGATTTCAAAAGTTGCAATGTGGCAAAAAGAGGAATAAGATCAGTAAAAAAAAAAAAAAAAGCCTTGGTTATAGCCAGTTCATCCTCCAGTGCAGTCCCCTAAAGGTGGAGAGCAGGCAGAGTGAAGGCAGGGATAGGGCTGGGTATCAAACCACTGTCAGATAAAACAGGGACATTGTTGTAGTTTCAAGCTTCGGGGTTTTATCGCCATCAAGATCAAGAAGAGCAAAGAAGAGCAAACTAAAGTAAAACCAAAGGCTTGAAACCGCAATTTTTCCTCTGTCCTTTTTTTTTAGTGTAAGTTTACTCTTGTAAGTTGTGCAGATCGTAAAACTCTCAGAGACAAACTTGTGATTTAAGTCATGTGAGTGAAACTGACACAAATCGGTCCAATAATTATTCTTATGATAAATACACACTGGGTTTCCACTTTAGCAACTTTAATGTCGAAAAAATCATCTTATTCTCCACTGTCTGACAATGTCATATATGTATCCTGTATCGCTGAAGCCATGTGACTCCATGCACCTCTCAATCGATTGGACATATTCTTGTCTTGTGCATCTTTCTTATCTCTTTTCAGCTTGATGTGTTTGATGTCTATGGAAAGTTACAGATTTCTACAAGAAGTGAAAATAAGTTTGGCTTCACAGCATGACTTCGTATTGACCAACTGATCTGCTGCTGTTCTTTACAACCCTGGTGTAATTCGTTGGGACTTTGTTAACTTAAATAAAGCGTTAATAATAATTAAAATACTACACAACATGCTAAAAGTTTAACTATTCATCCTGCCTAGGCAATAAACCAAATCCTAAATATCTGCTGTTACTACAGCCGGCATAATTCATACTCATCTCATTTACAGGGGTGTGTGTGTGTACATGTGTGTTGAAGTGTGTTTGACATGTGTTTAAATGGTCTAAATCTTATGACACAGAGCCCTAAGCCCTTCACACACACACATATAAAGAAGAAGAAGAAGAAGTAGAATGGGACAGGGGGAGAGTCGGGGTCTCTGTGCTGACATTTGCTTCTGACTGCATACTTACAAGATTTTTACAAGGCGCCACGCCCTGACAGCACGAAGGCAAGCACACACAAACGCTTGAAACACACCAGGTTACACTGTCTCAAATATGGCGGCTTTATGAAGTGAAAGAGCCAAAAGAAGTGAGTGAGTGTGTATGTGTGTGTATGTGTGTGTGTGGAGCTGACCTGCGCGTGGACCAAAGCGTCGTTGAAAAGGATGAACCAGTTGACGGAGAACCTGCCGGCGTTCTGCAGGGTCAGAGCCTTGTTGCTGCTCTCGCAGATCAGCCGGCGGTGAGGCTTCCTCAGAGAGTCCTGACCACACACAATGACACCCATTCAGTCATCTGTGACATCATGTGACACCTCAATGGATTCAATGTGAAGGATACGCATGATGGTAATAACGAGAAACACATACACTCAGCGAGTTTACCGTCATTTTGCCAGGGAAGCTCTTCCAGAAGTGGAACGTGTACTCGGCCTCCTTTCGTCTTCGCTTCAGCTGCAGGGCCAGAGCTTCGAACCTGGAGCAGCTGTCCTGCAGCTTCTGGTAGTCACTGGAGCACTGAGAACACACAAAAACATTCACCGTGAATCATGTGACATGGTTTTTCAAACATGGTCACATTCTGCTGATTTTACCAAAAGAAATGTTCATACACAAATAAAAATTTAGAAAATTTTTTACAACATTTTAAAGCTTGAAAACTAATATTTCTATCAAGACATAGGGCAATAATTTGTTTTACAGGTCATAAGTTTCCTAATAATGTCCTAAATAGACAATGGGATGTAATTGTAAATTCTTAGAAAGGTCCTTGAACTGAAATTTGCTACTACAGCAGCTATTTTCAAGACAACCTTTCAAAAGTGGATCAGACAATAATGTTTGTTGTTTGTGTTTATTTTCCCTACCACTTCGAAGCATGTGGCCAGTTTGAGCAGCAGCCGGCCGTACTCATGAATGTGGCGAGTTGGGAGGTAGAAGAGCGCCACCAGGAGGTCGGCCATGGCGGGGTTCTCCTCGCTGCACTCCGACAGCCTCTGCAGCAGCTCAGGAGTCTTCCCAAAGAAATCTCTTCAAAGAAAATCATCACTTGTTATTAAAAATCGAATTCGTCACGTTTAGGATCTGTTTTGTTTTTTCATCAGACTTTTGAGTTTCTGGGAGTTGCAGCAGTGTATCATGTCTGGGTTTATAGGAATGAGCTCCATGTGTTAAATGTTGTGTTTGTGGATTTGTGTGTACTCACAGCGAGGGCTTGGTCAGGGCCTGGAAACCGCCCATTACCTGGAAGTTGCCCAGGCAGCTGCAGAACCTTGACAGGAATAAAGTAATTAGTATTATGCTTATTAATCTATTCATTTTTGTATCGATCACAGGGGTAAAGACGCACTCATTATAAGAATCGAGGAAGATGTTGGTGTGGTCGAGGATGAGAAGACTTTTGACATCACGGCCACGGCGCAGGTTGGCGGTGAGGCTGGTGGCATGCTGCCCGGTCAGGTGACACAGGAGGCTGAAACGACCCGCAAGTGTCTGCAGGAGCCCGAGGGTCACCTGTCCGAGGGCCGAGCTCAGAGACTCTGGAGGAGGACAGGACACAAACGAAACAAATGATAAAAACAGCCTCTGAGTTGAACCTAAACTTTTCTCCCTTATTCTCAGTGTTTATTTTCCCCTTTGTGTCACTCTTACCGAGCTCCAGCAGGGGGCGTATTATCTGTGTCTTGACGTTACACAGCTTGCAGTAGAACTTCCTCTCTGCTGCGGCCAGCTCGTGGAGGCTGGCGATGAAGCCCATCACGTTCCTATCCGAGAGCGCCACACATCGCCGGCCGCCGGCAAACACACTGCTGACGTAACCCAGCTGGAAAAGAACATTGACGCTTCCTGGTTGTTTCTTTTTATGTGCATTTTCATTCTCTAAAATCGATTAAAATCACAAATCTGACTTGCAAAAAAAAAGCTACCAGCTACTGTGTCCTTACGTTCATGCAGAAGGGTAGCAGTACAGGCTGTGGCGTGTAGCCTCTTGCCGGCTCCTCCTCTTCCTCTTGCTCTTCCTGCTGACCCGGCTCCTTGGCCTGACTCTCCTCATCCCCCTCTTTCACCTGCTGTCCGCTGTAATAGATGATGGGCTGGATGCAGTCTCCGTCTGCGAGCAGGAGGGAGTGTCTCTCTCCAGCACTCACGTCCCACACGCGGATTCCCTCCGATAGCTGCACGAGGAGGTAAAAAGTTCAGATGTGAAAAACAAGGTTTTGCGTGTCTGTGTGTGTGTGTGTTTGTGTGTGGTTGCACAGGAGTTGGTTTCCTCACCTTTGCAAGGCGCGGGACTGTGCTGGGTGAGTCCATGTGTCCGAGCTGACCAGAGCTGTTTCTGCCCCATGAAAACACCTGGAAGACAGGAGGACACACTGATGTAGGCGAGGGCTCTCAATAGTTAACGGACAAATCAGTGGTAAATGGGGTCAAAGACTGGAGCTGTGAACGACTGACCTGAGACTGAGCGGTCAGAGCGAGGGAGTGATGAGCGCCGGCTGCCACCCGCACCACCTCCTTATTATTCAGACTCTTGATGCACAGTGGCTGTAGCCTGCAAACAGACATATCACACTGCTGTCAGTGACAAATAACACATCTTAAAGGCCCACAAAAGCTTCTGCACAAACCTGTGTAAATTATAGAATCATGACATATCACCATGATCAATGTTTTATTGTTTTAACATATTGCTTCTGCCCAATTTGGTAATTTCTCCCTTCTTTGTGCTTTTTTCTTGATAATCACATGATGTCAGTTGTGAGGAAAAAAAATCCTGTCCTGTTGTAATGTGTCGCATCCTACCTGGCCAGGTTGTCTCCATGTCCCAGCTGTCCGTGGTCGCCGTGGCCCCAGCTCCACACCTCTGTCTGCAGGGTGGGCAGCACCTCCTGGGCCTCGGGGACCGCCCCTCCCAGGGGAGTGAGGGCGACTGCGCGCATCCTGTGACGACCGGCTTTCCTCAGCAGCCGCGGGGAAACTGTTAATACAGAAAAGGGAACAGCACTTCTTTAGTGTCTTTCCTTTTTTTATCTCTGCAAACCCACTTCACTCACCCAAGACTGAGTGACCTCAGTCTCTTTAAAGAATGTCTTATATTAGCTAACACTACACACACAGTATAGATAATGTTTAATGAATTGTGGACATGTTTTCAAGATCAAAGCAACCTAAATTTCAGGTGCAAAGTCCAGCACAAATCAATGAACGTTATCAAAGCAAGCGCACGCCTGCACAGAGACAGCAGTGATGTTCAGAGCAGATCACATCAGCCGGATCGTGTCGAACACATGCTCATACAGCAGACAAACAATGAGAAGAAGCCAGCAGGCAGCACACAGAACAAACACTGATAAGGGAGAGGAGAGAGATCAACTTCCTCTTCAAGGGGAAGTTTTTGTTCCATAACATCATATTGATATATACTGAGGAGAAAATGAAAAGATCTCAAAGCATAAAGACACTTATCTCCTTTGCAAACACAGCATAATGTTGGACGTGATTTTATTGCATCATAACAATAATAGTTTAGCAATGTATTTTGTGTTAAATAGCCACACTATTATATTTGTGTAACCATGTTAAGATCCCACTTTCACTGAGAGCTGCATATTTTATAACATGAGTGCATCAAAAACAGACAGAGCAGAGAAATGATAAAATAGTGAGATTTATGGTTCAGTGTCACTCTGACCAGTGGTTCTCAAACAGGTGTTTGTTAAAGGATGATTAAAATTTCCAGTGAAAAAGTCAGAGAACGCCTGATTTCTGAAATTTAGATCATGAACTCCACAAAGCTACCTTTTAAAAAGAGACCAGGATCAATCAAAACGGTATCACTTTAGTTAACAATATAAAAAACAAACTTGCTTCTTCTTTTCCATTGTTGGAAACTACAGGACTGCAGGACACAGCAGCTAATTTACTGTCTTGAGCATCTTCACGGCCTCCAGTGGAGAGCCATCTGGTCACCCAAAGGACACAGACACACTGGGCGGGACTTAATATCCAGCCTTTATTAATAACAGCAGCCATGTCAAGATTCCTCACATCTACGGCTGCTAGACATATAAACATAATCATTATTCAGGCTGTAATTTCTCCACTGGATTTGATTTTGACCGGTGGCGTCTCTTCATGTGTCGAACCAAATGAGCACAATGGCTTTTTTCTTTTTTTTTTCTTTTTTAACTTGTGTGAGAGTTTTCATGATTCATCTCCTAATTTCCTCATCAAACCTGATCTTTCAGCCTTGAAACCTGATATTCATAAAACCCACAAGGAGGTCAGTTCAAAAGCAGATGATGAAATCCAGAGCAAATGATCTGTGAGGAATGACAGAAATGACGTTAGACGGGGGAAATTCCATCCATCTATCGGTTTTCTACACCTGCTTATTTCCATTCGGGGTCACACAGAAGCTAAGTCCTATCCCACAATGCACCACACTCTTTTCTCTCCTCTCTCTATATTAAGACACAAAACTTAAATTTTGCTCTGGTAAATCTGCTAAATCTTTCTGTGCCCTCCAATGTTTTCTCCACCGCTGCCTGGGAGAGAAAGTTCAAAGACAGTCGCAAAGTAAAGTGGCACCCGTTTTTCTGTCACCTCTTACTGAGACAGATTAACAAAGTTAGAGGCTAAAAAATCTGCATTCCTCAGTGTTTTTAATCACACAAAGGCGACCATTCAGACGGGCTAACCTGGCTCAAACTGGTTCTAATGGCTCCTTTCGGAGAATTGTGTTGTGGGAGGCTGCATTATTGAGTGGATTCAAGAGCCATTTTTCATTATGTCTGAAAATTTGGACATTTGAGAGATGTTTGAGTGAACTGATTGGTGCATCTTGTTGTCAATCAACAAAATCAATAATCCTTCTGAGAGAAAAATAATACAATAAAAATTACAAAAATAAAACACTTTAAAAAAAAAAAGAAGAAGCTTGAAATCAAGCTATCCTTCTGTTTTTTCTTTCACTGTAAAATATAGAAATATTGTACTGCTATATGTAAGCAAGTGTGAGCTGTCCTAACAAAAGTAATATATTCCCAGGTTTTGTCTCATCTAAATTATTACAGGGTGTTATGTATTGTTAAATTTGTTTTCCCTCTTTTTGCTTCCAGTCACTTTTATTATTAACTTCTAAAGCCATTAATGCTCTTGATTGTTAAAAAATGTGGTGTAAAAATAAAGATTTTAATGATATTTTGTTAATACCTTGGTATTGTTTGGTTGTGTTCTGAGTTCTTTATTTGGTTATGATGCTGTTGTAAGTATCTGACATTGTCATGTGTTGACTCTTGACTCCTATGAAGTCAGAATGGTTTGTGTAGCTGCTTGACTAAGTAAAAACTGGGTAAAAACTAACTCACCTTGAAAGGTTTGTTGTTTAATTCTAATTCCAGCCTTTTAGCATGTTTCTGCTTCCTTCTGGAGGTGACATTATTCTGGATATGACGCACACAGAATGCTAAAAACTCAACTGTGCACACAGCATGCCACAATGAGAAGCCTGAGCAGTGCTCACAAGCTGGATGATGAAGCCCGAAGCAAACGCACACACTGACACTGACAGCGACCTGCACATGCGCAAGGTGTACTTACGCAGCAGAGAATAGGAGGATGATAAGAGGTGAACAGCGTATCTACCCTGTGAGAGGAGTCCTGGGAGCGAGAGGCGCCGCCGCAGACCTTCGGCCTCCTCCTCGCGGATGTCTCCTGTGCTGGAGCTCTTCTTGGTCTGCATGGACTCCTCCTGGCGGACGCGCTCGGTTGTGTTATCGCCCACTACAGGGATGGTACCGGTAATCCCCGCTGGCCCACCTGACCTCGACACGCCCGAGGGCAGGTAGAAGTTCATCATCTTTTTGAGGGACAAGGCCTCGTAGGTGGAGGCGACCCGCTCGCCCACCGCAGAGGCGCAGGAGGCCACCAGGTTGTTGAGCGCGGAGCTCGAGGTGGAGGCAAGGCCTCCGGCTGAGGGCTGGATGAGAAACAGAAGAATCAGGTTTAAACTCACAGGTCAAAGGTCAAAGTCTTAGTGACAGAGGAGTCTGAGTACTGTTTGATAAGACCTACAGCATATCAGGCTTCTATTTAGGCCAGTTATTTTCATTATTGATTAATCGGTTGATGACTTTTTCAATCATCTGATTAATTGGTTGAAAAAAATGGCCACCACAATTTCTCAAAATCCAAATTGACTTATTCAAATTATTTCTTTTGTCCAAATCAGTCTAAAGATATTCGGTTTGCTCTCATAGAACCAAAAATATTCACATCTGAGAAGCTAGAATCAGTGAATTTACAATTAATCGATCATCAAAATAGCTGCAGATTAACTTTCTGTCAATCAACTAATCGATTAATCAACTACTCATTTCAGCTCTACTTCTATTACTCTACTGTGCTCTGTGCTCTACTTATTATTACACACAAGATAGTAATCCGAAGAATCCGATAACGATATAAAATCCTGAGCTAATCAGTAAATTCTTAAAATGCTTTGGTGAAAACAAATTTAACAATCAGTGTGAAAATACAGGCACATCTGTCTTTTTCAGTCTGAGAACCTGAATCTAGCAACACTGTCATCTTAAGACAATTTTCAGTTACTTTATTTCCAGTCACAAATGAATGATTACTATTATTTCATAGTAACTAAAAATGATGTGAAAGATGTTGTATTTTTCTCCATCATTATGCAGTGAAAGGTGGAGACTCACCAGCAGAGTGTGCAATCCTCCAGCCGCCGTCTTTGCGTCTGTCTGCGTGTTGTCTGTCAGCTTCTTCAGGTAGTCTTTGACCGCCTGTTCGTCTGGATAGAGTGAACTCTTGACCACAGACACGGCACTGCTGCTGCCTCTGTACTGAGCCGTGTGGTCAGAGTCTGAGGCTTGCAGCACTCCGTTAGCCACGGCTGATTCGCCTTTCTCCAAGTCCTGGAAGGGGGTGGGGTCAGAGGAGTGCTCAGCACTTTTAGGAGGTGCTGAGGAATCAGAGTTTGAGGTGGAAGTATGGGAGGGGAGGACTGGCTCAGATGGGGATGTTTTGAGTCCTTGGGCGGGGGCAGGCGCCTCCAGTCTCCCTTCATCCTCAGTCAGCTCCACACCAAGGGGGCAGTAGTGACTGTCAGAGATGATGACGTGGTCCTCTTTGTCTGTCATGGTGTAAAGCAGCTGGTTACACTGTCTGCATTTGTCCACAGGGGGCCGGTGGACGTCCTGGGGGCCCAGGCAGCGAACTAGAGCCAGACTGTGTGAAGCCCCGCAAGCCACCTGAAGTACATACCTTCCTGCTAAGTGTTCAACCTTTTGTGGTTTCCAGACAGGAAAGACGGTGGCGTTGAGGCCCAGCTGGCAATCGCTACCCCACGCCCACACCTCCCGCTGGACAGACAGCGCCAGGGTGTGCTGCTCCCCGCAGACCAGCTCCAGCACCGGCACTGTCTGCGGGGGGCTGGTGTCAGTCTCCACCACAGCCACCGGAGTCGGGTTGGGGACGGTGCTGAGGCCCGACAGGCCACACTGTCCCGCACCATTGTCCCCCCACATGTGGACGCCACCATCCTCCGTCACTGCCCCGTTGTGGAAACTTCCAGCTGCAACAGCGACCACACGCTGCCCGCTCAGAGCGCTCTCCAGGGTGGGTTTCGTCGGCTCAGGGACTTGACTCTGCTTCCATGGCAGCTCCCCAAAACTGTACACCTGCCCTCCTTGATAAGAAGTAACAACAGCACAAAGATCAAAGAGGAACATGGAACATTTCTCATCTCAAGTTTAGTTTTTTCAGTTCTTGAAAAGAATTACTGTTTCACTACAGCAAGTTTGAGTGTGGCTGACTTTCCTGTCATTTCTCTAATGTCTGGTTGTAATAAACAAATACAAATAGCCCCAAATCTTAAAACAATAAAAAAGCTTTACCTTCCACCAGCAGAACTCCATGTCGTGTGCCCAGAGCGACCTGAAGGACCGGCCGGGGTAGGAGCAGCCTCTCTGGGGTGACACTGCAGGAGTAGCCCTTCCAGGTGTGGAGCAAGCCTCGCTCTCCACCATCGTCATCCCCAGAGCTGGGAGATTAATCATTCAGGGACATAATGAGTACAGCAGTGCTAGAGTGACTCAGACAGCAGTGGAGCTCTTTGGCACAGATGAATAAGATATATCAGGATTTGGATATGCAAGACTAACAAACCTTGTTCGTAGGATCAATTCATTGTAGGTTTTGTTGTCAAGAAGAGAAAAATAGAACACTGTGGCACATGTCCTTTGATGAACTATCAAACGCTAAATGATTGAAGATCCACCCAAACTATTTGCTCAGTATTATCTTATGTAAACTGATTCTAAATTTAAAGGCAAAGATGTACTGTATACCCAAGGGCTGTCAACACACATTACATAGGGTATTACAAATATCAAGAGTGTTTTCAAGGGAACATAATGTTCTTCATCCAACAATACAGATGAGTAAGGCTGCTACATACCATTATTTTCACTTATTGTATGACAGAGGATTTACAATATCTTCAAACTGCATACTTTAAAATCCCAGCAGTTCAAACCCCAAATACATTCAATTTACCATCAAATGAGAGTATGATAATAGAAAATATTCACATTTGAGAAACTGAAACCTGCTAAAATAGCTGCAGATTAATTTCCTGGGGATGAAGTAATGAATTAATTGTCTCATAATCCGCCTGAATACGGGCAGGACACAAGTGAAAACACAGAAAACACACACTTAGAACACGACTATATCTGAAAGAGAAAGAATTTAGAGACAGAGAAGCTGCCAGACTGTCTGCAGGTCCTCAGATTTTGGCTTAGAGCTGGTGTTTCACACCCCCCCACCCCCCAGTCTGAAGCAGCATTTCATCTGAACAACAGATGTTTTGTGGGAGAAAGCAGAAGTGTGCACCAGTCCAGCCGTAGGCGATGTCACATGGGGATCACATCTTGCCAGCTAACCGAGGTGGAAGCAGCAGTAAAGCAGAATAAAATAATCCTCTTTAGCAGCACCTTGGAGGGACCTACCTCTTTCTCTGGGTTTCCATGAGTGGGGTTTATTACTCCATTTGCATGTCAGACTCAGAGCTGATGGTGCTGTTGTCACTCCTGAATGCAGATCTACAACACAAACAAAACACACCTCATTTAGCTGAGAGCTGGGAAACAGTCCTGCTGCCTTACAAGGTGCTGTTAGAGCAAATAAAGCATGTTTGCCTGAGTTATAGGGGAAAACCCAGAAAGAACCCCTGAAACTCACTGTACAGAAAATGAAACCAGGTGAAATGTCATAATAGAGGCAGTTATAGTTTCGTTTCCATGTGTTTAAGCTATTTTCTGCCCGTTGTTAACTAACTGACACTGAATACTCTCAAAAATCTGCATTTATTACACGGAACGTCTGTCAGGTGCCGGATATTAATGTTAATCCTGCTAGCTAACATCAGCTAATCAACCCAGCTAACTAAGCTAGCTCAAACCACAGGTGTCACTTCTCTGTTTTCTTGAAAATAAAAGCGTCTTGTTTCTTACCGGCTGGTTCTTGTCACGGTTGCACAAGGTGCTTACACACAGGTGCAGGCGACACACACACGTCAGTCGACTTGTTTGGCAGCTAAACGCCGCTGGTTGTTATTGCTCATCTCCTGATGTTGACACGGAGAGGTACAGCTAACGACAAAGATCGTCTACGGGACAGGAGGCCTGACTCCGCGCGACACTGTTGTGACAGAATGGACGGAATCCGAGAAGACTCAGAATAGACAGAGCGCGAAGCCGTAACTCGGCTAATAAATACTATTACGCAACTTTTAATGTTACTGAATGAGTTACTGGTACTGTCACACATACAAGCATTGGAAAAAATACATCTGTGCCAGTGTCCTAGAAATTTGTAAAACTGTAAGTTTGTGGAAACTGGCGCTAAATTCAGCTTTAAAAAGTTTAATTTTGTCATATAAAATATATCAAATACATTTTCATTCATTCATTCGTATTTTATTGCTAGAACAACTTGAATATATAGGCCTACTTATAACTTAATCTATCCCTCACCACTCTTCCATAACTTGCACTTTCAGAAAATATGAAAATTACAACCACAAACATCAACATCAACCAACACTTTCACTGATTATCTATTGATACTGTCTGTCAAATTACCTGCCACTATGAAGCCAATACTGATTTTAGAAAACACTGAGGTGACAAGTCTAATACCAGGAATAAAATTTTGCTGGTGAAATTAATGCTTTATTTATTTTTTTGCAGGGATCAACCTACAAAAATGTTTCTCTCTTGTTTCTCTTCTTAAAATGTAAACAGTCCAGATTCTGACAAGGGCCTTAAAAAGACAGAGGATGGCAGAGAGTTGTACATCAAGTTTTTAACTTCCTCCAGCTCTTCCAGTTCACTTTTCTCCTTGACTGGTGTCAGTTCCACTCACTGAGCACTTTAATCTGCTGATTCAAGCAGTTTGACTCTGACTTCAATGATATATTCACACTGCAGACACTTCTTCATACAATATAGAGAAAGGGAGTTGTGGTCAGGGGCCTATGGCACAATGCCTGACTGAGGCTGAGAGACTATTGACCTTGATGGTGTGTGTGTGTGTTTGGTCTCTGCAGTCAGTTAGGATCTTATGCTGGTCTCAGGAAAATGTATTGGTCTTCTTATGCACAGATTGAATCCACAGAAGAAGAACAAATGTTGGAGATTGCTATTTCATTATTCAAATGAAACTATCACTAAATTTGATACTGAAGAAAACTATAAAACCTGATGATGAGTCCTGTCCCACTAGTCTACAATGATAATAGTCTACAGTCTTTTCTCATAATTATGACTTATCAGGCTATTAGTTAATATTATTATTTAATTATTATTATATCCATCTATATCTATATGATATTGCACCAATAAAGAAGTGCAACAAGCTGATACAGTATAATATAGATGGCAATAATAATATGTTTTTTCCAACATTAAAGCTGTTAAATGGAAAGTAAAAGACATTAACAGTTGGGCACCGGCAGAAACACATGTGATGTGATGGCAGGAGTCGGGGTTGAGGCTGGTTGGAGGGGGGGGGGGCTGACAAACTGTGCGGGGATGATCGGTGGAGGAACAGAGGCTTCAAACTTATTGTCACACAACCTGAGCTTCACCTTCACGTAGCTGGACTCTTTGTTTCTGTCGTTTCCAATGGAGCAGAGAAGAGATCTGACACCGCTGATCTGCTGCTGCTGGATCCTCGTCAGCTCCGGTGAGTGAGGCGGTGAATTCATTGTAGAAAACGCTGCTTAAAACGAATCAGTTATAATCTTATAATATTCATACAGGCTAGTAAAACTTAACAGACGCGTCCTACCATCTAATATTTTAGAGTGACTTCATAATAATTTGTTTTTTCATCCCTGACTCATTTTAGAATATGCAACATTCAATGGTGAGTTTATTATAACATTCTTATGGTAATCTTATAATATTTCCAAAGACTTAACAGAGTGATTTTGCCACTTAATTGTGACTTTATAATATCTGGTTCTTAACTTTATAATAATTAATGGTATTATACCTGCTGTGGTATCCCATAATAACTGAGTAATCATTTTATGAAGCTTTCATCAGCCTCATATTTTTGCAGCATCCATTTAAAATGCACCATAGGAGAAATAAAAACTTACTTTTTTTCTCCACTGAAGGTGTAAAGTGATTATATACTCACTCATGATTTTAGGTAGCTGAAGCTTAAGTCTCCTATAAGACAGCTATAGATGTTTTCTTGAAGGAATCCTGTACTTTTTCTTTCCCGGGAAGCGTAAAGATGTCAAAGACACATATTTAAGCTGCACTGACAAATTCAATAAAGTGTTAAACTCCATCATAATGATGAACGATCTTACAGCATCTTGAGTAATGAGCACGCTGTTGGAAAACTGGGAAAATCATATGCATCATATACTGTATGATGATTCCAGAGGAAATTAAATCATCTGAGGGGCATTTACGATGCTGTTTGCATTTTTTTTGTAACAGAATAAGGAAGCTGCATTAAAACAAGCACACTTGATTAAAATGCCGTACCTGCCACTTATTAAAAAAAAGTGCATTTTAATGACAAAGTCTGAATTAAAATGTCATGCTGAGCTGTCATAGAAGAGGAAACAACTGACCCATCATCCTATCAGGGTTTAACCTAAATAATTGGTTCTAAATAAGAAATAGCAGATATCATAAAACCTGGAGTTTTGGAGTGTTGGAAAAAAAAACAAAAAAAAAACGTCTCAGTGCTGAATCCTGTAATCCCACAACACATGATCCTCCACTGGCAGAGCCTTACCTGAAACATCATTTTGTCGGTTATAAATAGACAATATAATCACAAAACCTGGCATCACACACATACATTTGCACAGTCTTTGCTCCTGGCTTGCCGTTTCTTGCACTGGCTAATCCTAAATTGCTCGCTGGTGATGCCAGGTTGCTCGCCAGAGTTCAAAGCTGTGAGCTCAGAAGCAGAGAGAGAGAGAGAGGGTGAAGGAGAGGCCGCTGGTCTAAAAGTGAAGAGAGGAAGTAGACATTTTTACCACATGCAGCATCAGTGTTCATTTAACCTGCAAGAGAATAAATCACATCGGACACTAAAGGTCAAACAGCAGAGGTTTATTCCAAGCATGAAATGATGCATCTGTGGAGAGATGACTGCCGCTGATCTGCTTGATCCTTACACAAAGTTCAATTATCTCCAACTGCGGAACATAAAATTAAATCAAAGTGCAGCAGCTCACATCCTCTGGAAATCTGGAAAATGCTATGAATAATAGTTCAGGTAATTACTTCTCTCCAGAGAGTGGACACAGTATCTCACTCAGCTGTAATGGCTGTTGGAAAACAAAGGGAAAATGGGAGAATAGCCCTTTAAAACCTCGGATAGAGAGGACGCTGATGGTGAAAACTAACAAAAGAAGCATGGAGGAGAACAGAAAAGAGAAGAGCGATTAAGAAAGAAGAAATTTGAAAGATTTTATCCAGTTTCTGGACATGAAATAAAAAAGTTGAAGCAAATAGGAATAAAATAGTTTTATCCCATTATTAAAAAAAATAAGAAAAACTTATGGAGGAGGAAAAATTGGAACCACTTTCTTATAAAGATGCAACTAAAGACTTTATGAATGGTTAACATTAAAGTACTACTAACCAGAGGAAGTAATTAAAGAGAGACATATTATTACAAAATAAAACCCTTAAATCGCCATATAATGAAAAATTAAACATAAATAGACTTTGGTCTCACTGATGTCACATGATCAAATATGACAGGTTCTCATAATAATTCATAACCCAAGAGTGCTGTTTCCATCTCAGGTTGTTTTTAATTAAAATAACTGAAATCAACGAACAACACTGAAATGTTGTTACTCTACTGTGACCTCTGACCTCTCCTCCTCCTCCTCCTGTCTCTCTCTGTCAGTGCTGGCTGCTGAGTGGACTCACGGTCACACCGAGGATGAGCTCTTCAGGAGTTTGTTTGGAGGCTACAGCAAGTGGACGCGTCCGGCACGAAACATCACCGACGTGGTCATCGTCAAGTTTGGCCTCTCTATCGCACAGCTGATAGACGTGGTACGACAGGCGTGATATCTCCACCCCCATATCTCCTGTGCAAACACACAGATATATAGATTTAACACCAGATGTCCTCACACCACTCATCAACTTTTTGTGTCAATTCTTGGCTTTTAGGATGAGAAAAACCAGATGATGACGACCAACGTGTGGTTGAAACAGGTAGGAAAGAAACTGAGGTTTGTTAGTTGTAGTAGTGTTTATCTACTTCTATGGGAGTTCAGTCAGTGCAAAAAAAAAGGACAAAATTAATTCTAATATGTATCAATTTTCACCATCTCTCAATTTTGAATTAAAGTGTAAAATTAAAAGTGGTTCAAACAAGAACTGTGTCTTAGATCTGCCTTAAGAAATGTGTGTTTTGACAGGAATGGACAGATTATAAGCTGCAGTGGAGTCCCTCCGACTTTGACAACGTGACGTCCATCAGAGTTCCCTCTGAGCTCATCTGGGTGCCCGACATCGTTCTGTACAACAAGTAAAAGAAAAAAAAAAAACATTAGAACCTGAGAAAATGCAGATTATTGTCATTTTTTCTGCATATATATAAGTTATTTTGCAGTGTGCACACACATCGGGGAACATGCACAGACGACAAGGACTCTGTACTTAAACAGAGTTTGAATGTCTGTAGGAGTTGGAAATTATCTGTAGTGATCAATTACCTGCTTGATCCATAACATCGTGCTCATTGGCTGGAGAGCGTATAAGGAGGGAAGGTCACTTAAGATTATACCAGAGCATCTCTGCAAATTCCTGCATACCAATTGGTGATACATGCAAATTACCCTGTTGAATAAATGACCCTGTTTCTGTTGCGGCTGCACAGCGATCTTGCATCAGACAGCTTTAGTCAGAGTTTTAGTTTTTTCCCTTCTGGGCTCGAGGAAGCATTAATTGTGAAATTTTGTCTGGAAGCAGATGAAACTTTCCTCCCCTCCTTCAGCGTTTGTTTAAACGAGGTTGCATCATAAAGGCAGTGTCAACATTCACTGATCAATTATTTAACACTGCCTCTATAAATGGGCATCGCTCCAGGTTTATTGATTCACCTTTTTGAGTTTGAAACATAATGAGACGGAAACATGGGCTTTGCTGAAAGGAAAAAAAATAATATGATGAAAAATCCTTCCTTTTTCTCCCAATAACACATCAATATTGGTGTCCTCTCTCTTTCTTTCTTCCTTCCTTTCAACTTTGACCTCATTTTCTACTCTTTTCTACCCTCCATCTTCGTCTTTTTCCAGTGCAGACGGGGAGTTCGCCGTCACCCACATGACCAAGGCCCAGCTGTTTCACACCGGTCGTGTCCGCTGGGTGCCGCCGGCCATCTACAAGTCGTCCTGCTCCATCGACGTCACCTTCTTCCCCTTCGACCAGCAGAGCTGCAAGATGAAGTTTGGCTCCTGGACGTACGACCGAGCCAAGATCGACCTGGAGCCCTTTGAGAACACCGTGGACCTGAAGGTTTGTTTCTCTTCCTCTGTTTTGCTTTTCATTTTGACTTTGTGCAATTTCGGCACAATTGACATCTCTGCTCTCTTGTGGTTTGCTCTATTACAGTGTTTAGTTCTGCAGCAGGATGCCAGCTAAACACTTTTTAATTAACACAAGACTTCTCAGCATCATTCAAGATCAGCAAAAGACAGGAAACGAATAAACCGGAGAGATTTCTCAGGTTTTAAAAAGCTAAAGGTTTGTTTAAGAGCTGAGAAGAAGTTACCCTGACGACGTAGTTTTAAGTACTAGTGTTGCACGGTTGGTTCGTTGGTCCACGACTTTGGTCTAGAGCAAAATCCCATGACTCCAACTGAATGGATATACATGAAATATGGTGCAGACATTCATGGTTCCTAGAGGATGAAGCCTAATGACTCTGGAGATCCCCTGAATTTCCCTGTAGCGCCATCAGCAGGTCAAACATATTCACTTATCCAATTAATATCTTCACAAAATTTAGTTGAGATATCCATCGTGTCCAGAGGATGAATCCTCATCATTTTGTGTGCTGTTGATTGAGAGCACACTGGGCCGAGCTGCAGCTGATGAAGCTGCTGACCCTCCGTTCAGCACCTGCAAGACACAATCAAAAGCAGCACAGGGGCCATCATAGACCCCATCAAACATTCCCATCAGCTTTAGTTGTACTCTATTGATGCTAATTTGCATGTCAAATAATTTAGAATGCTAACATGCTAAACATTTAGCAGACTGCTGTAACTAGTGTCTTATATTGCACCTTAGATTTTGTAATTAACACTAAACATAAAGTATAGCTTACTTTGATGGAAGTGCTGGCACTGCTTCTGCAGGTGTTTGGTCATGAACTGAAGTATTGGACATACTTAAATTAGAGCTAGAAGAAAGGTCTATCACCAAAGTGATTATAGTTCATTTCGAGAGGATCACGAACCAATTTCATGGCAATCCAGCCAATATTTGTTGAGACATTTTACTAAAAGCCAAAAACCTCGTGGTGGTGGCACTAAAAGAGAAACCCAGGGACATCCCATTAGTCACATCACATCCATGGCTAAAACAAAAATCTAACCTCTAGGATTACTGGGAGAGCGGAGAGTGGGCGATCGTCAACGCTGTGGGCACCTACAACACCAAGAAATACGACTGCTGCCACGAGATCTACCCCGACATCACCTACTATTTCGTCATCCGCCGCCTCCCGTTGTTCTACACCATCAACCTCATCATCCCCTGCCTCCTCATCTCCTGCCTGACCGTCCTGGTTTTCTACCTGCCGTCGGACTGCGGCGAGAAAATCACGCTGTGCATCTCCGTGCTGCTGTCGCTCACCGTCTTCCTGCTGCTGATCACAGAGATCATCCCGTCCACCTCGCTGGTCATCCCGCTGATCGGGGAGTACCTGCTCTTCACCATGATCTTCGTCACGCTGTCCATCGTCATCACCGTGTTCGTGCTGAACGTGCACCACCGGTCGTCCGCGACCCACACCATGCCTCGATGGGTTCGGAGGCTGTTCCTGTCTGCGGTGCCGCGCTGGCTGTGCATGAAGCGTCCACATCATGGTCTCAGGCCTGTCAGGTGAGGCGGTTTACACGTTCAGTGTATGTAAACAATAAAAATACAACTCCGCAGCTCATTATAATTTCCCAAACTCACTTTGTTCTCAGGCGGAGCCACCTGACTGATAGGCTCCTCCCGGTCCGGACTCCTGGCCCCTCCCACATCACATCCACCTGGATCACCGAGGAGTCTGACATCGATCTCCACGGCAACCAGGATGACAACGGTTGCTACAGCAGCCACCAGCTGGACTCCTTGGATAGCAGAAATGAAATTCACCACTGCGATCTTCACGGTTACCCACACTTGGCGAGGTTCCGGGTGCAGAGGATTCCTTCCCTGTCTCCTCCCTCTCTTGGTTACACCCTCCTCCCACAGAGACAGTCCACACTCAGCTTGGACTGGGACACCCCTCTTGTGGAGCGTGGTTCCATGCAGACCCCACTGGCCTCTGTGATGTCTCCTGCAGTGGCGTCAGCCCTGGAGGGGGTCACCTACATCGCAGAGCACCTGAGAGCAGAGGATGCAGACTTTTCAGTAGGTGTAGCCCCTCGTTGTTGTCGACAAGACGGATAATATAGTTTGGACTGTTTTGCAGATGTCTTGTCTTTTCTTGTCTCCACAGGTGCAGGAGGACTGGAAGTACGTAGCCATGGTTGTAGACCGGATCTTCCTGTGGATGTTCATTATCGTGTGTCTGCTGGGGACAGTCGGACTCTTCTTGCCTCCGTGGCTCTCTGGGATGATTTAGATCTAAAGAATGAATAAAAGTAATGAATGATTAATTCAGAGAAGGTGGACTGGTGTGTTCTGTGAGTATAGAAATGAGAGATTTCAGTCACAAAAACTCACGCCTGTTAAGTTCCCTCAGGAGGAAGAGAACGTTTTTGATCCAGTTTCCTTCTCTTTTTGAAATTTGACAAATGTGATGCAACTCTCTCAGCACATGTACAACTGGGAATTTGCAGCAAAATTGCAGTGTTGTTTGTTCTTGTCTGAGCAACAGTCCAAAAAAGAAAATACTCAGATTTAAGAAGCTGCAAATGTTTGGTATTTTGCTCGTTAAATGGTTCAAATTGAAAAAGTCTTTCAGCAGCACACTCAGTCATAGATTATATAAAGATAAAAGACATAAAGATAAATGAAAATCAGACCATAGTTAAATGTTGAAAAGAAAAAGGAAACTGAAAACAAATTAATAAAAAGATATAAAGGTAAAATTGTGCTTCAGTTTTGCAACAGAAGTGACAATCAGACACAATCACACTGCACTTGGCAATTTTTGCATTAAAAGTAATTCATACTCTTACCAGCTGGGTGCAACAGTATCACACATGACTGAAAAAGATGGCATCACTCTCGGTTCGACACCATCCAGTCATTCAGTCGTACACAATGGCCTTATTTATTTTTTGTGTTTGTTTCTCCTTTAGTTAAAGTTGTTGTGAAAATTGTATTAAAGCCACTGTACTAATGATGTATAATGATATTATTTGGTGTATAGCCAAAGATTTCTTCCAGTTGGTGTCAAAAAATAAATCCTCTTTGACTTTGAGTAGTTATTTCATGCTCAGATGAGTAAAGCAGCGCCGTGTGGTTTCATTCAAATGAGGAATATTCACCTAAATCAGGTCGTTTTTTATCTCATTTGAAAGGAAGAAGGTCACTGAAGGTCATCCATGTCTTTATTTCCTCCACAACTGACAATTACTGCACTTAATTCTGATATGAAACACCAGTGCCAAGCTTTTAATATGTACCAAGAAAAGTAACCATATCACTCTCATCTCAGATCTGATTTTCCCACTTATTTTAATCCTGCTGATTCCCTATATTCCCCAACTAATTACTGTTGAGATCTTAAGAAGTGGTCCTAGTGTTTATAAAATCTTGTTTTGTAACGAATGGTGACCAGGTCTTTTCTGCCCTAAGCTGCAGGACTCAAGATCAGTTTCCATCCAATTATAGTTACATTTCCTGTGGTTATTCTATTTGATCTTTTACAATTTTTTCATTTAATTTATTTTCAGCCTTGCTAGCAGCAGCCGGCACTTTCATCCAGCCTGAAATAGCTCAGCTGTCATGGTTTACCATGACGGACAATTTATGTTTGGATTTTGTTATTTCCTGTTTTATTTTGTAATCAGTTTCCTTATGTGTCTCTTGATGTTTATACTTCCCGTCTTTGTAATGTTTCCCTGTTTGGTGATTGTCTGCCACCGCCCTAATGTGTTTCACGTGTGTTCAATCACCCTTGCCTCCCTTGTGTGTATTTAGTCTCTGTGTTCCCCTTTGTCTGGGTCGGTTTGTCAGCTGTAACTGTCCTCTGTGTTATCTGTTGTTATGTAAAATCTCTAAACTACAAACAAAAACAATCAAAAATTCATCCAAATGTTATACTGTACATACCCCATATTCATAGTGCCTCCCATTGATCTGTTCACACACTGATGGCTGCAAGGACACTAAGCAAGTTACTGGCCTATTGGGGTTCAGTATCTTGCTCAAGGACATTTTGACGTGTAGCCATGTGGAGTCTGGGTTCGAACCAAGAACTGTCATACGCAAGGAAGTGGTTGGTCATGCTGCATCATTTACCAAGATTTATGTGCAAGGAAATTAAATGTTTCTTAACACTGAACAATACAAAGGTTTGAGCAGAAAGGGGTCGGAGTAATGAGTCATTTCATTTTTTCTGACAGGCTCAAAAGTTTCATTTTGTGCAGTGTGCGCACCATGACAGTTTCATTCTTCCCTCGGCGCCAGCCCAGGTCAAACATTTTGAATGTTTGCTCATCGTGCTACACCATACACTGAGCTTGTGAGTGAAAAGACGTCATTAAAAAAAATCATCAGGATATGATTCACATCAACAAACATGCTTGTTGTTCTCTGTGGCTGCAGGAGTTAAAGGGGGTCAGTGAGGTGACACAGCTCCAGGTCAGCTCAGCGAAGACGTCAGAGGTGAACGTGATTGCTACGTTTTTAACCTTGTTTACATCCATGTGGTGTTTTTTATGTATCATACAAGACATATCATAAGTGAAATAATCAGTATTTCCATCTTGGAACTGCAGTGAACCAATGACAGTCTCATAAAAACAGGTTTAGAGTTTCATACGTCACAAACCTGAGGAACCAATCCTGTCACCTTGTCAGTAAAGAGAGCGAGAGTTAGCATTAGCACAACCACGAACAGGCTAACAAACAACATAAACAAATGAAAGATGCTAACTACGCTAACCGTTCTGATACATTTTGATAAGCTAAATCTGTGATGTTTCCTCCTCTAACCATCCTGATGCTCGCTGCTCTTTCACCTGTCAAGGTAGCACAAGCAGCGGTGGTGGGCGGGGCATAAGGCCTGATCCAGATTTCCCAATTTCCCAGTAAGAGTAGATGTGTTTATGGCCCCCGTTTATGATTGTTTTCTTTCACTTTTTATTTGTGAAAACCATGTTAAACAAAATATTAATCATTTCATACATTTGTTTCACTGGATACGTAGGAACTTTGACCTGCTGGTGATGCTACAGTCATGGGGTCACTGAATCTGAATCTATAGGCCTAGATGTTAAGATATTTCCATTACATCACCTCTACTCAGTTGTCATTTTAGCATGAATCACATGCTGCTGAAAACCCTAGGCTAAGTAGGTTTCAGAAGAAGAAGAAGAGGATGATAGGAAGCAGGTGATCAAGTATGACGTTCAGCTGCCAGGAATTTGTGTTTTATTAATTCCTGGCATACAGCAAAAACAACACTTCAACTGTATAAAAAAATTCAAATTCAAATAAAAAAAAAAAAGATAGTGAAGCCTGTTAAAGCTTGAGAAGCCTGGGTGTGTTATGGTTTCACAGGATATAGAAACAGAGAATCAAAAGTTCTGAGAAATTACGTCAAGGTCAAGAGTACGATCCAAGAACACAGCAAAATGGAAAATGACAACACAAACTCATTCACCCTGCCATCGCTTTCAAACCCTAGCTGCTGCTTCTCCTAAATTTAGTTTAGTCTTGAGAATTAAAATCTGGCATGAAGATCAAAAAAAAGATTTCTTTCTTCTACTGTACTTAGACTTTATTTTTCATTTCAGTTTGGCAGCAGAGATTCCGCTGTAAAAATATTAATATAAATCAAATGTTGTAGAAGTAGTCGAGAGACATAACGTGAGAAAACTGGCTCAGTAATTATTCGATCCATTAAATGGTTGATCAGCAGGTAATGAATCATCAAATATTTTGCTAATCAAGTTGTTTCAGTAATTAAATAATCTGAAAAATATTTTCCTGTTTGCTCTAAGAGACTGTTAATGCCATTTTTACAACATTAAACAGTTCATGGGTTATATAATCAGAAGATTAATTGAGACAAACAAAAGTTACAAAGGCAATACAGCTCTGATGTTTGCTAAATTAACTCACTTCAAGATACTGGTCTTAATAGGATTAGTGAGGCTGTGGCTGCAAGCCTCAGTGTGTATTAAACTGAACAGCAGCGTGTTTTAGTTCTTATGAATTCAGCTTTCCATTTACAAGAGAATTAACGAGCAGTTGTTTTTTCCTGGTTTCCAGGAAGTGAAACTTATGTCAGAAATATCAGATTAACAAAAAATCCTTACCTAGCCTCAGCCATTGTTAATAACATGAAATCCTGATTTCATGGGATGAAGGTTGATGGAAGTTCCATTTCAGATTTACACTGCAGCCTAAAATTATTATTATAATGAATAACTGTCACTCAGTTTACTTTTATATATTCTCTGTTTTTTAAATGTTTTTTTAAATAACGTTTTAATAATTTAAAAAATATTGGCAGCTCAGAAAGTTTACAGGAGCAATAATGATAATAATAAGAAAATAAGTATGAGTATGAATGATAAGAAATTAACACAAAAGAACAGTTCATGATAAAAACAAACTTTTATTCCAACTTAAAAACTGAACCTCACTCCCCTGTCTTTGCTACTTGGCATAAAGCATCTCTTTTCTTTTGGCGTACATGGAGCTGAGAGAAAACACAGCATCTGTGAGGACAGTGGGGAGAAAGGGGAAGAGCTGGAAGAAAAACCTATCCATCACAGAAACCAGCAGGTATCTGTGTTTCGGCTGAGCCGACATGACTGCATGCAGCAATGCGTCAATGACCATGTCGGCGTCCTTGAATCCCGTCTTGCACGTTGACAGGAAGTACTCGTTGGCCAGGTTGATGTACTGTCGGTTGAAGATTTGCCTTCGATTCTTGTGTAGTTTCTCCCAGATATCCAAACCTGTCTTCATCTTCAAGATGTTAGTGGCTCTGCCGAAATTCCCTGGCTGGATGATGCTGACCTGAAAGTGGAGAAAGTACAGTTTAGATATTGGATTCGTCTGTTGACATTCTCAGATCTTTATGTTTCTAATGCAACAATACAAAATTCAAATAATAGAATAATTGGGAATAGTTTAGTCATTTGCTTTCCTGCTGAGAGTTTAATAAAAAGTGATCTCATGGCAGCAGCCAGTTACTTTATTATCTCAAAATTATGAAATAAAAAGTCAAAATAAGTCATAATTTTGGTAGGTGCCAACATTTTATGACTTACCATAAGTCATTTTTCTTCTTTCATTTCCAGCATTGGATCAGTTATTTTCATTTTTTGGCAGAAATGTGCTTCAATACATATTAAAGCTAAATTATACTAAAACTAAATTAAACAAACTAGATAGTATGTGTTAATTACGGACCTTTATGGAGGCGCTGGTAAACATATTTTGGTGCCATTGGATAGAGTCATTCATTAAGACTTAATGTCTCATAATTTAAAGTTAGACACACAGATAATGTCAAGGTTTGACTTACATAAATAAAACCTAAAAATGAGTACTTAGCATCTCATAATTTTTACTTAGGAACACAAGATTTTGATATTTTCAGTTGAAATAATGAACAGTACAGTAAAAAAACCTAATACAGCTAACATGAGTCTGAGACATGAGATCCTCTCATCTACCGCTTCACAAGAAAGCAGGACACACTGCAGCACTGATATGAACACACTCCACACTGCACAGAGTCAAACCTCATGCTTCAGAGTGTCACAGGATTTGCGTGTGGTTTTTCCAGCATGACTTTACCTTCACACCAAAACTGGCCATTTCAACCCTCAAGCAGTCCGCAAATGCCTCCAGACCCCTCTTTGAGACGCTGTACGCTCCCATGTTCAGGCAGTTGAAGAAGGCAAAGATGCTTGACACATAAACCATCCGACCTGTGGCAGTCAGGAAACATAAAACCTTTTAAACTTTTACCCTCAACACCACTACAATAAGAAACGTGAGGTTATAGAGCAGTAAGTTACACGTTTTCGTACCTTTAGCAGCACGAACCAAAGGTAGAAATGTGATTGAGGTCCTGATGCAGCCAAACAGGTTGACGTTAACCATGTTGCGGAAATCTTCAATAGTGCTCCACTCGATCTCGGCCCAGTCTGAGATCCCAGCGTTGTTCACGACGGCCCACAGACCTGGCAACGAGTAAAGGTCACAGGTTATTCTTGAGAAATGTATCTTTAAAACTTAAATTTATGAGAATGAAAGTCAAATTTTTGACTCTGTAGGTAATCATTTTCAGATAGTGTGTCAAATTTATGAAAAAAATGACATTTTTGACATTTGGCAGAAATGAGCTTCCACAGATGTTGAAAACTGAATCCAACAGCAGTTGCGTCATGTTTTACAGGTATGCTAAACTCTCACCTTTCTCTGGCAGGTTGTCTTGAACCATCTTCTTTGCTCGCTCTACATCTTCATCACTGGTGACGTCCAGTTTGAGGATTTTCAGATTACTGGAGCTCTGTCGGGCCAGGCTCTGAGCTCCCGCTCCTCCTGGAGACAAACACCCAGCAAAGACTACAAACCCTTTGTGGTCCAAGCACTGAGCCAGCTGGTGTCCAAAGCCGCTGTCACAGCCCGTTATCAGCACGCCATAGCCGTAACCGTCCTTCATGTGGCTGCGGCAGTGGCGGGAAAACAGTTTGGCAAGTACAAAGAGCAGGATGGCAGACACGGGGATGATGCCGATGATTTGGCCGATGAAGAAAATCGTGTTCATGCTGATGAACCGTCTGTGAACGACTGTGTTGACTGTCTTTCAGTGCTGAAAACCACACAAATATATAGGCATCCCATTCACAATACAGCGACAGTTTGTTGTGGGAGCTGCCTTCAGAAGTGTTAATGTGCATTTTACACAATTTGTTCAGGTTTTCATGTGACTTTAAAGCACATAAACTGGGTTGTTAGAACAAATTGCGTGAAGATATTTGGATGAATTTCCTTTCTAGGAAAAGAATCACACGACATGATGAGAATTATGACTTTTATCCGAAATAATAATGAATTAGTGAAGGATAACACTTACAAATTCACTATAAGCATGCACAGTCATATGAAGGCAGTTTGACTTGGCATCACCAAGACCCAAAACTACAAATAATTTAGAGTAATTATATCAAAACAACATGTGAGTCTTTTGATCTGGTGGTGCTGTGAAGTGGAAATGATGCCAAGCATTACCCTGACTTTGTTTTTGCAGAATACTGACATGAGCAATGAACACAAGTAACAAATATTCACACTACATACGGTATAGACTGCTGATGTAAATTATGTTGTTTTGAAAAGACAAAATGATCTTATAATATCCCTCCAGCATGCACATGCATACTCAGAAATGATATTGGAGCAACCTAATATTCAAGGTTGATTCTAATGATTGTAGAGTCTTGTGAGGCAAAACATTGCCAGGGGGCCTCTCCAATCAGTGTTCACCACCATTATGTATTAAATAATCTGACACCAACAAAAAAAGTTGTTGTCCAGATAGATGCGTCAGTAACTTTTTTTTTACAAGACAAAGAGACTGTTTGATCCAGAACCAGCGGGTTCAGGATCCCCTGCCTAATACTGAATTTATAATAAATTTACTTTAGCATATTCATACCTAACATTACTATTTATTATACAAACACAACAGACCTAACATGTTTGAATATAAAGAACTTGTATGATCTAAACTAATTGTGAAAGTCCACCAATCACCTCGACCTGAAGCACATTTATCTGCATACACACAAACTCACTTGCAAGTTGTTAGTGACTCAGTAGTCATTGTTTATCTCTACGTATTCAGCTTGTTTAATATTTAATTGACGCCACAAAAACCAACACAAACCCATTTTATATTTATTTCCATATCAGACATTGACAAGTTAGAATATACAGCATTAAAACCTTCACAGATGTTCTCAAGTGCCTGAGAACAGTACTGCAATCTCAATGTACTACACGTGCTGACTGAACAAAAATACTTCTTTGCTAAGAAAAACATGTAAATACAGTTATAAATGTATTTCTACGTTGACTGCAGTAGGATTGCCATCAGCAGTGAATCTGACAGTGAAGTTCATGTTACAGTAGGATGCATTTTACTTAAAAAGATGTGCTGAAATGCTGAAATAAGAACACAACCAGCTGCTGTGTGGCTTTATAGTGACGTAAATGAAGAGCAGTGACTCCCTCTTGTGGTACAGAGACATTATTGCAGATTAATGTGGCAGTTTAAAAAAAAAAAAAAACAAATAAGTGAAATAATGCACAAAATTGTCTTTTTTTTCCCCTTTGGTGAAGGAAGGGTCCACAACACGTGTCTCAACTTTTCTTTTTCAAATTCTGTGTACATTTTACAGATGTCATGCGCTTCAAAATGAAAAATAACTGAAAAATAATTGCATAGAAACGAAACGCCGAATAAAGAGGTTCAAGCTGCAACCTGAAGATACTCCATATTTCATTTTTCCTAATTTATTTATGTGTCAGAATGTAGAGGTTGTATCCGGAGATTTCATAACTATCATGCACATTTTACCCAGTGACTAGCCGGGTGTGCAGAGGTGTGGAAGTAGGCGGGGGGGGGGGTTATTGTTTAAATACCTGTGCCTTCAATCTCTCTTTTTTCATTGATCACACGATCACTTTTCACAAGTACAAACAAGTGCAACACCATGGATGCCCTCAAGGACAGAAGCCTCACACCTTATTCCTCTGCGCCATTAAAAACACATCAATGGGCCACACTGTTGCACATTCCTTAATTTACACAAACAGTAGTTTATTTATTGAAACACATACACTGTCCTGCTGCCTCAAAAAACTCACTACAGCACCAAATGTGTATTAACCTGCCGCTGGAGACAGTCAACAAATGCACTATTTTCTCTGGGAGTACCATTTGCTTAAATCTACAGTGCCCAGATGTTTTATAAGAAGAAACTATATGTTTTGGACCAGTTTTTAAAGATTTACATATTCAGTAGGAGCAAAGGGCTTCAGACTGAGAGCCACAGACAGGGTGGGGACATGTGCTAGCATTGCTGTTTTTGGTCTTTTCATGTGATTTGTCGACAATAATAAAAACATAGAATAATGTAAACCTCATCCTTTGAATGCAATGAGTTTATTTCCCACAATATTAATATCATCTCCTAAATATTTCATGTAAAGCTTCTGTAGAAGACTTTCCTAACTGCATAGATAGACACGAGGCATGATGTAAAAACAAATATGTCCTAAAACTCTGGGTTGACAGTGGAGATTTGTTTTTTAACTTATCTCACCGACGTTCGATTTCTCTTGATTTCCAATCTAGGAAATAAATATGAATGTTTGTGTGGTTAATATTGATTATATCAGTGCTTGATCAGGAGTGAGGCAGTGCTGGTCATGTACATTTTTGTTATAAAAAAAATAAAAACCTAAGATCTTGACTCTTCTGCTACCAGGGAAAACTCTTATATTCAGCATGTGATGGATAATATGACATGAGCAACTAATGCAGTACCTAAAATCAGTTATTATACTTAGGTGGTTGAAATCTGTGGGTTTAGTGTGACTCTGAATCACTAAGTATACGTCCAAACAAATCAATCTAAGTCCTGTGAACCAGTAACGGTGATAACGGTGAGTCTAATGAAACAGTTTCTGAACACTTGATTGTACCCAGTCTGATTCTGACCTCCCCAAAACACAGTAGTCCAATAATACCCAAACTCTCTGCGGTCCAATCAGGTTTCCACTTTTCCGTAGGTGCCGTCAGGTGGTCGGTAGTGTTTGGGGAAGGCTTTGAGCTGCAGTGAGTTAAACGCGTACTTTCGGCATCCGACGTTCTTCACTGTGTTTTCTCGTCTGCAGCCCTCGCTGAGGAGACAGAGGAGGAGGGAGGAGACAGAGGGGGGAGGGCATTCACAGACAGAATGAGAGAGAAAAAAAAAAAAGTAGAGATGATGGTTGGTGTGGATGACATTAAATTATGTTTTGATTTTCCCAAAACAGAAAAAATAGCGACTAAGATTATTGATGAACAACAAATACCAGAGTAAATGAAAGTCCTGCCTTTAAAACTGCACTTGAGTAGAAAAGTATTATCAGATGTTTTCAGAGATCTATATTACAACTAGAGTAAGTTTATACTGCCATGAAAGATTGAGCCCAACACACATGATATTACAAGACAATACTATATATATCAAACATAAAGAATATAACATGACACGTGTGAAACCAAATTAAAAAAAGAGAAAATATAACATCGAATGCACTTCTATAGACTGTCTAGTGTTTTGAATGTGAATAGCACAACTCTGTCTTTGATCATCAAACATATTACATACATGAATTCATTGTCAAAAATCAAATCAATAATCGTATGTTGAATGAGTGCTCCTGGTGTTCAGTTCCTACTGATCATCAGTAGAGGTCAGTTAAGTTCAAAGCCTCTTTGAAACCTCCTCCTTGGACTGAATGAAGAATTACAACAGGAAGACAGTGCACACACGCACACACACACACACACATTAACAAAGAGAAATACATGGAGAAAGACATCTGAAGCATGTCGTGTTGAAATATGACCAGTGAGAATCTAAAGCAGTTGAAAGTAAATTAAGGAAAAGTGACTCAGAAAAAGATTTTTCAGTAGCAGATTGGCAGAGATGAAAGATGCAGAGACAACAACATATCATTGGAGTCTGTTTATATCCTGCAGGTGGAGGCAGAAAACATTTATTACAGGAGGACAGCGGCTTTCAGGACACAGAGTGGAGGTTTTCTTGGGTTCGTGGTACATTTAGTGCAAATGCAATAACTTCCCTTTTAACATAATAACAGTTTGCAGTTAGTATTTATGATCCTATTAACATAATTTAAATTAACAAGAGGGGCCAGGGGTTTAAAAGTACATGCAAACTGCTAGTATGTCAACAGTTTAGTATTATTAAATGAACAGTTCGTAGTTGTGACGAACAAAAAATACCAAAAAATCTTTCAGTAATCACACAGACATATTGAGCTGTGATATAAAGTGACGCCAGCATGACTGTTATGGCACAAGCATAGTAATCACATTGTATAGATTTATATATATTTATACTCTGCTTTGGATTAACTTAAGACAATATATATATATATATTGGCAAACATTAGCAATACAAGCATTTAAATACAATTCTTATGTACAGCGGTACAAATATATTCTCTGATATATCTGGACTCCTAAGAATAAAAAAAAGAAAGAAAGAAAAGAAAATTGGCAAAATNAGTGTATAGATTTATATATATATATATACTCTGCTTTGTATTATCTTAAGACAATATATATATATATATTGGCAAACATTAGCAATACAAGCATTTAAATACAATTCTTATGTACAGCGGTACAAATATATTCTCTGATATATCTGGACTCCTAAGAATAAAAAAAAGAAAGAAAGAAAAGAAAATTGGCAAAATTGAGATGTTTTTCTATAAGGTCAATGATATAATGTTTTTTATAAATATTTGTGGAAGCACTTTAGTGTAATTACACTCATGAATATGGGGAATTAATCATAAGTGTATTGGAAATTGAAATTATGATTTCACTGGGACTTATTCTTGAACACATCTTCAGCATTTCACATAAAACAACCACCATTTCCTCACATCCCACCCTCATGTCATTTAGTGATTATGCATTTATCTATCTTTGATGTATTTATTATATTCCAAGTTCAACATATACTCTAACGTCTGTCTCACAGAGGTAGCTCTAAACAAGAGTGTCAACACAAACACAATATTCCGGAAAACAATTAAATTTTTTTTTTAAAAACATAATATGTAGTGAGTGATAACTAACCCTGACCCAATGTGCCTCCTTTGAGATGTAAGCAGTTAAGCTACACAATATTACCAACAGAGATGTAAATGCATTTATAACAAAAATCAGCAAATATACAATTTCTTCTGACCAATGAATCCTGAAGATGTCCAATATTTCCCCTCCCTCACTTAATACCAGTTTAGAAAAAAAGACATTTCCACCTGGATCATGATACTGCCTTTTTCACTCGTTTCTAGGATACATAAAACTTAACAGGGAGTGAACTGGATTCAGACAAATACATCACATGTATTGTGACTGGATCTCTTTGCAAACACAGATCCTACAAACCTGAATTTACCTGATAAAAACCTGACGAGAGCATTTGGCACAAACCTCGACACATTCCTCATTCATTCATCTTACAGCTTAACTACAAACAAAGTGAACAAGCCACATTCCCCATCAGATAAAATCAGTTTCTTCACTCTACACATCTCGACTTTAAAGCTAATATTAACTATAATAGCTGTACTGGTTTGTCTTTGTGTGTGGATACAACAACAACTGGATACATGTAAACAGGTACAGATAAATGCTCTAAAGGGTGTAGATACAACTGCACTACACTGCATAATCACACACATTTCCCCTGAATATCCTACAGTCATACATTCCAACATTAGCCAATTAGAAACTGCATCCTAAAACACAAAGATTTCACTTTGTCAATTGGCAAGACAGAGCTAATCTTCACTGCATTGGCATGAAAGCTGACGAGCAGACGTGGGCCGACTCACGGACTTACTGCATCTGACAAGGTGCCCTGACACGTGATCTCAGGAAACGGAAAGTGTAAAAGCCTCTGCAAATGAACCGAACCCATAAATACCAGCTGAGCCAGGCTCGAACAGTCCAAGGGCACCTGATGTGAATAATGAGGAAGCGACCTTTAAACTTTAATTAATTAATTAGCCAATTAATCTGATTAGCAAATCCTGCCTCTTCTAACACAGGAATGGCAACGAAAATGTATGAATGAACAGTTATTGTAGACTTTCATTTGATTCCTTCTTTGTTTTTCGGATGTCATTTTGCTGCAGATGCTGCAGTAAAAGATTCCTGATATTGACTGTGACGGTGCCACACAGGTGTTTTCACTCCTGGTTGATTAGACCTCTACACGCCTGAGAAGCGCGTCATTGATTACGAGAAGCTATTGCTCCCACGATATTGTTCTGCATGCAGGGTCTCAGGTTCCTGACACAATAAACCCTAAAGTACTACAGTGCAGACACAGTGTGCAGATGTAAAGCTGAAGGGGGGTATTTGCCTGTTTTCTGCTACAACTTGCTACACAGGAAAATGCACGTACTGCCCTTCAATCACACAGCTCCTAATCTGTAGGAAATAAGTCATGCATGTTGTCATGGGGCCTCATTCATGGGTTTTCTGGCCTGCTCGTGGTAGGTATGCAAGGTATTTAAAAGGCTTCTTGTTTGCAGCAAAGGAAAATAAATTTTTCATTGAAATGGACTTGGAATAATCATCTTAGTCTGGCAGATGTTTTTATGAGTTCACTTCATTTATCTCTGACTATTAAAACAACATTTTCAGATACTTTAGTCCTCAATTTATCCACTATTTTCATAATAGGGGAAAACTAATAACTGACCCAGATCTACTGGAAAGTGCACAGGCTGAAGAAGAAGCAAACAACCTCCTTCTGTCTAGAAAAGCAGGAAGACCTTAAGAAATAAAAGGAGCAAACACTGCCTGAAAATATAGATATATAAGCCAGAGTATATTTGCTTAATTTGGCACCAAATAAAAGCTTCTGTTTCCTCCACTTTAGCTTGCAAAGGAAAGTGCAATAACACATGGAAGACAATGATAAATCGAACGAGCTAAATGTATCGCACAAATGAAACAAGCCAGCTGTCTGTGCAAAGCTTAAAGTATAAATGAGATATTTTTCCATCATGATAGCTACTATCAACAACAACTCTTTCCTGAAAGCAAACAGTCTGCTTATTTTTTATACATATTCACAACTCAGGGGTAATTTCATAAATATACAAACTGTCACTTTGTGTTATAAGGCAGAGCACGCACTGTCACACCGATCATGAAGGGTGGAGCAAAATCTGCCCATTAGAGGGCGCTGTCCTCTACAAATATGAAGATCCACTTAGATTTGATGTAAAGTTTCCTCCTTATTCTTATTCACCCTGAACCTGAACACTGTTATAATCGTCCAGACCTTTTTCAGAGTCTGAACATTTTGGTCTGTGTATTTAACAGATGTTTCATACAGCTGTTACTTAGGCCACATTGTTTTATATGTGAGGATCACTCACATGAAATGACTCGGACTATATTCACACTAAGCCGGCTGAATTTGAACACAGCTTTCTGTCTCTCTCTCTCTCTCACACAGACTTGGCGTTTTCTACAAAAAAACTCTTTTGTGTGGATGGGGGAAAAGTGTGATGTCGTCTATGTTCAGTCATGACTGGGGGTTATATGGCAGTAAAGTTCAGAGGTTTTACTTTAAGTAGAAATAATGTTGTGTAAGAATATTATTATTATCATCATTAAGTAAAAGTACAAAAGTATTATCAGCAAAATGTACTTTTAAGTAAAAGTACTCCTTGGGCAAGATGGCCCTTTTCAGGGTGTTATATTACTATAGGCTATATATCATATTATTGTAATGTTATTACTGATGCAGCACTTTAATGACACAGCTGGTTGGATCGAGCGACTTCAAACACAGTGGGGAAGTTTAATCTATGATGCATCATATTTAAGTAACAACCTCACATTTCAGATAAATGTGGAGCAGTAAAATTATAAAGTTGCATAAAATGCAAATACTCAAGTAAAGTACCTCAAAATTGTACTTGAGTAAATGTACTGTATTTCCACCGCCGACAGAAACAGAAACAATATGGGAATCAGACTAACTACATCATTAGTTTGTATTAAAACACAGTATAAGTGGGTATGAGAGCAGGAGGGGGCAGTACAGAGGTTTATCCAGCTGAGACTCAGACTGAGCACATGGTGGTTGTGATGCACAGTTGAAAGAAAAGGAAAAAGATTTGACGGTTTTCCAACGAATTCTGCCTTTCAGCGTGGATGAGATCTTTGTAAATACGACCTAAGCACACACAGGCACACACAGGCACACACACACATAAACTGAGTTTTTAGATTTAGCCAGCTTAGTGTGGATGTAGTCTCAATGTCAAATCTATGGAAGGTAATCATCATATCTATACTGAGACTTGCCAACCATGATGAGTTTTTCCCAAGCTGGAAAGAGAGAGAGGAAAAAAAGAAAAGAAAAGAAACAAGCAAAGAGGGGCGTGGCCCTTGATCGATGGGGCATTAGTTGCGTAAAGCCCTTGGTCAGGGTGGGACAGTGTGTATATACTGTACAGTATTAGTGTGCATGAGTTACACACACACACACACACTCACAGGACAGTGGCACAGTTTCACAAACACCCTCGGGAGTCAGTGTGGGGTTTTCCCACCCCTCCTCATAAACGATGGACGTGGACGTGCGTTACGTTTTGCACTCAGTCAGTCGCTCCCCGCAGAGAGCTGCTGGTGGCCGTTCAGCTGCAGCGGAGTTTGGCCAGGAAATAGGCCACGCTGAGGAAGATCCACACCACCAGGAGGTTGGGGCTGAGGGCCAGCAGGGGCAGCGAGTACAGGAGGCTGGGGTCCAGCCGGAAGTCACGCACCGGCAGCAAGCCGCTCAGGTTCTTCTGGATCACCCCCTCCCTTGTCCCAATGCTGCCGAGTCACGGGGGTGGGAGTTAGAAGAAGAAGAGGAGGAGGAGGAGGAGGAGGAGAAGGAGAAGGTGTGGAGCAGCAAAAAAGGTTGGAGGAAGGGAAAGGAGGTGGTGGGGGAGAGGTTAGGACAGGCAGAGAGGAGGGAAGGAAGTGTGAGGAGGGAAAAAAAGAAGAGAGTGAGACAGAAACAGAAGAAGTAAAAGTATAAGGAGAATGAGAAAGTTAGGGGAAAAGGTGATGGAGAAGGAAGGAGAGTGTTAGGAGGAAATAAGAAAGAAAATAAGAGATAGGAAGGAAGAATAGGAGGAGGAGGAGGGGGAGATTTAAGGGGAAGGAGCAGGATGTGTCGCATCAAAGCCAAAATAAACAGATGGCATGCACAGTGGTGAAACGGTAAAAGAATGAGTGACATGGCCAGAAAATCACAATGAAAGTGAAGAAGTCACAGCAACATTGAGTTTCCACGGTGTGACAGAAAAAATAATAACAATATTCCAAAGTGATAAAAATCATATTGAGGTCACAACAAATGGAAATGAAATCACAAACCAACCAGAATAAAACAATCCCAATCATACAAATAGAAACCATGTCACAGGAAACAGGAAGGAGGAGGAAAAAGAGGAAGAGAGAAAAAAGAGAAAAATTAAGAAAGATGTTTGTATCAGAAAAGGAAAGAAGATAAGAAAATACAGCAATGGCTCTCCATGTTTATATACTCTAAGACATGGGGTGGAGGAGTTGGAAGGAAAAATGGTGGGAAAAACTTCTTGGTTTCACTTGTGACAAATGAAAACCAAGAGCGTTCTGGAAAAACACCCTTTAAACCCAAGAGATAATAGATGAGAAAACGACTTGTTGCAGAAAAGTTACTTTACTGTTTTAAAAGGTGTTTTGTCCATTTGCTTTGTTCATTGTCAACTACTTACGGATGAGAAGGAAAAAAGAGGAATGAAGGGGAAATTTGGAGGGAAGGAGTATAATATCTCCAAGCTTTTTCCCAACATGCATCACAGCTTAAAACCATTCCAAACGGAAATAACACAAACTCTAAAAAGCTGTTTTCATGCTCGTCGACTGATGAGGCAGAGGGGAGGAGAAAGGGAGAGATGTGAGGAGAAGAAAAAGGAGGAGGCAAAGGTGAAGATCATTGTGTCATGCGAGTATCTGTGGGGGTGCAACTTTTATTGAGCACAGGTACAGCGAGACAGGTGTGGTTACATCTTTTACATGGACTCAACAGCAAAATATTTACAACATGAAGTCACATAAAACTCCACTTTGAACACACAACTTTTCTCACACAGAAAGTTACAAACACTTGAATATAAACTTAAGATTCTGTCGGGTTGTTACTGAGAGTTGCAGGGACTTTTAACGAGGCAATAAAAGCTGTAAATGTCCTGCAGCAGAAAATCACATCTTCAGGAAGCTGTAACAATGTGGATCAATATCAATATCAATAATGCTGTTTTGGAATATCCATTCCCTGCACACCTTAACTCATCTGCCACTGTTTCCTGTCACTGTTTCCCATCTTATCTAATGTTTGTTGTCTTGTTTTTGTTAGTAATGTCTTTTTCTGGACCACAGATTGTGTTTTGCAAAGCATTCTGGGCAACAAATCTGCAAGAAATGAGTCATTTCCTTTCTTTAATTTCAAATTAAAAGAACTCTATCCAACACTTTCATATATTTGAAAACTTGGACCCAAAAGACAGCCTCTGTCTTACTTTCTTGCTTTTCAAATTTCCTGCTCATTCTGTTTTTACTGACTGATCCCTATTGTTTTTACTGTTATTGCGCTTCACTTTTTTTCAATTGTTGAACTGAAAATGGCTCTATACCATCAGAGGTGAGAAAGTGAGAGAATATGTTTTGTGACCTGGGTGAACCAACCTTTTAAATTACCTTGTGTGGTAATCAGTGCAGCTAGTTTGCTTCACAAAGGGCAGCATTTTACTAAAACAGACTTAACCGCAATGTAAAGACAAGCTAAGTTTTTCTTTATCCCCTTTAAACAGGCGGGGCTCCGACATAATTTGGACATGAGTGAAGGAACGGAAAAAAAGAAGGATGAAAGAAAAGAAAAGTTTATGATGATGGTTGGTCAAGTGCTTCGATAAAATAGCCAGCCTGTTAGCAGCTCAGACTCTGAAACAGCGTAGGCTTGCTTTGGACATACAGACAAGAAAAGACAGACAAGACGATGTTGTGAAGACGGACGCACGGACAAAAAAAGACTCACAGACAGACAGACCAACAAGCACCCGGTGTACACAATCAAAGGAAGATCCTCTCACTTGAATATCAGTTGGGTAACTCTTCTCTAAGCCCCTGTCACGTTTGAGTCTCCACAAAAATTTGAACTTTTTTGACGAGAGTCTGGTGGAGTAAAAAGTAACCAACTGAATTCCAGTATATTCAAGTATCTCCTTTGAGATGTACCAGAAACTCCAGTTCAGTTTGTTTAACAGAGGAAGCAGGCAATGGTATGACTTTTCAAATCACACATGGGCAACATGGTCCTTAGTTTCTTTACTGGTTTTAAAGATGTTGAGATGTATTCAGCTGATGCATATTGAGAACAGATGATTAAAAAAAACTATAATCCATGGCTTTATAAGTTGTAAAGAATCAGTAGGTTTATACAAGAGCATGAAGCCCCTTTCCAGAGCAATGTGTTGAATTACTGAGGAGCACAGTCAATGTTTTATTGCACATCTCCCCGTTCAATATTAATCCCATCTGAATAGAGCTTTATTTGAATAAGAAATCTCAGTATTTCCAGACGTAAAACAATGTTGGCTTCTTTGTTTTTGTTTTTTTTGCCCAGGTATGATTTGTAGTTGTGTGTTTTTCATTCATTCACTGTGAGGGCGTCCTACCTGCGCATACAGTCGAGGGCCTGCGTGAAGACCTGCGGCGCCATGCCGTGTTCGTGCTGCAGGATCAGGCACTGCTCCAGGGTCACAGACATGGCCGTGCGGTCTTTGGCGCTTTTGCAGCTGGTGAAACGAACCCCGTTCAGCCGCCGACAGATCTGAGGTCAAGAGGGAGGAAATGTTTTGAGTTATGGATGAATAGGGATAATATAATAATATTTTTGGGTGTTTTTACATTGGTTTAATATGATTAACATCTGATTTATAGTGATACAATCAACAGACTTACTGACATTAAAATACCAATCCAGTGTGTTTGGACTGTGATGTGAGTTTTTCCAAAACTTATTCCAATAACTCATGATTTGTTTTAAGTTTTAAGATAACCTATGTCATCATTAGCTGTAGATGTTTTTCAGCTGTTTTAAGAAAAATGGGATTCTTAGATTCAACACTGGATTAAATTCTGTCTCGTATTCGCCAGAAACTTCACCTCGGCCGCTTGCCACAGGATGTCCACATTCTTGTTTTTCCTGGCGTGGACGTTCTGCCCCAGAAACCTCAGCAGCTCAGGAAGGCAGGTCTGAGAACGAGACCTCGGGAGGCCTGAGGGGTTGGAGGGGGTACATGGGAAATGTGGATGAAGAAATGGATGGATGGTGGAGGAAATAACAGAGATAACAAAGAGAGGAATACAGGAATGAAAACAGCTATAGCGTATAAAACAATGACAGGACTTGTTGGTAGCCATTTTCTTGCTGCTGTTGTTGTTGTAGCTGGTTGGGTTGGAGCTGTAGGTTTTTTTTCTATATACAGCTACACAGTTTTATCCAGTGGATCCCAACACTGGGGGTCAGGCGCCTCTGAAAGGTCACAAAATAAAGCTGAGGGGTCGTGAGATGATGAATGTGAGAGGAAAGAAGAAAAAACAAATCTGTTTTCATTTCTTAGTCTTTGGACTGAATCACTGCAGTTTTGTCAAATATCAGATAAACTGATCTGTTTGTTTAAAAATAAAAAATATCTTATATATACAGTGTTTCAGGAAATGTGGTTCGTTTCCACCATCTAAAAGACCTAAAATATGAATATAGAAATTCTGCCATGGCACTAACTGGAGGACAAATGTAGTTACTTGCTCTGTTGTTATTACTGATGAACAGTAACACTGTAGTACTTACAGTCTTCAGGCAGGACTTCTTTGAACTGTTCGTAGTATGAATTGAGCCTGGACAGACTCTCCAAGTTTATGTTCTCCTGCAGGGATGTGTCTCCAAACCTGAGCAACAAAAAGAAACAAGTTTTTCTTAAATAAAAATGAACACCTGACTGAAATCATCCCTCCATAAAATCTGTTATTGATCTGTTCACTTATTGACCTGAGGCTCCAATAAAACGCCTGTGTGTCTCTCAAACGTCGCTTCAGTAAATCTATCTTTTCCTCTCCTACTCACTCACTTCTCAGCCAGCGTCTGCTGCTCGTTGATGCCGACGTTGAAGTGCACCGGCTGAACCCTCAGCAGCATGCCGCTCTGGATCTCCCGCGGTAAAGCGTCAAACATGGTTCCCGGCAGCGGGATGCGGACGTTGAAGCCGTCGCGGTTCCCAGTGATGATCGGCAACATGTCGGGCGCTGAGCTGCCGGTGGCCTGCGTCACCTTAAAGTGAGGTGAAGTATATGCACATGTCAGTATTTCCAGACGTCAAGCAAGAATAAGTGTATATACTGAAAACCAAACACACAACAAATAAAAATACAGATGTGTTTGATCATGAAAGCTGACAGAAGTGGAATTAAGAGTTTCTGCTTCCTAAATACACAGTACATATTTACTGGAAAACAGGGCTTCAACAGTTCATCATTCACATGGTTACTCTCTCTATGAATTGTTGTCTATAAAATAAAAAAAAATATGGAAAAGTTCCTTTAAATCTCAATGAAAATGAGGGGTAACAAAAGGATAAAGGTTTAGACGTTTACCTTAAAGGTGACATTACGCAGATCCATGATGCCGACGCTCATGTCCTCCAACATGGCCAGCTCCTCTCCTAAAACACACACGTTTATACTGGTTAAGAGGAATAATCCATCACCCACAATCAGTGTTTCTGCAGGGTTTACAAAATGAAATGTAAGACTTGTAATACCTTTTTTTAAGAGCGGCAGATAACCTGACAATTGATAAGGATCTAATAAACATGAGATGATACTGACTCTGTGTTTGGTTGGACGAACCTGTGTGTGTGTGTGTGTGTGTGTGTACCGTAGGTGCTTAGCAGGGACTCAAACTGAGCCAGCAGGCCGATGGTGTAGAGCTGTCGGAGGAATCCGTTGTCACGGAGACAGTTCCTCAGTTTGATAATGAAGCCACAGATGAGAGCGGTGAGCTGCAACATACACACACAAACACACATCAGCATTAACACAACAACATTAACACGAGCTCACAACAAGGGTTAAGCTGCTTGTTATTCTCTGCAGGTGTTTATTAGATCTGATTCAGATTCATCATCAGCACTGAGTTTCTGCTGGTTCTCCGACACCTTCTCACACCAGTAAGAGTAAATTTAACACCTGCTTCACAGAGTACGAAGAGTAATCAGTAGGAATGATTCAGTGTGGAATCATTTTATTATTATATAATAATCCTCACATTTTTTGGGGGGCTGCCACTAATAATTATTTTACTTATTGATCAAACTGCAGATTATTTTCTTGCTAAATCGCTTTTTGAAACTGTTTATACTGTTTATTACTTATCATTTCATTCTGTTTTGACAGCTGCTGTTATATGTCATCCTTTTCCTTCTTTACCATAAAATCAGGTTGACTAAAACTACTTTGCTGTAGTCTTAACTGTCCATTAATATGATGGAGCCCTGTTCTTCCGATATATGATGTCATGATGTCATGTGCTTACACAAGCGTCAGTGTTTCATCTGCATAATGCACGATAATTCGACTCAACATATGCTTTTATATTTAGACACTGTAAAGCTTGAATGCCGATGAGATTATCTAAGTGGATGCATGTCGTTGGTTTCTGTGCATCCATGTGCAAAGGAAATCCTGTGCAGCTGAGAGTGTGACTATGTTACTGACTTTTATGTAACTGGCTGAGAAGATAAATGATCAACTGCTGATTCCGTGTCATTACTGAGTACAGATACAGTGTGAGATGATCAGACACTGTATAAACCCACTTATCAAGGCCAAAGAATCCAGGTATGTGAGGAGTATCGTGTTTTACATGACTGACAACGAAAAATCCTCATTTTTGTGAAGGAATATTTGGTATTCATGCTGGAAAAATGACTCTTGACGACTATTTTGATTACTGAGCTAAACATTTCAGCTCTAATTCTGCCAGATCTGAGTGTAAAAACTCAGTTCAAGATGGACTTTGACTAAATTTACACATAAGCCATTTTTTTGTTTGTGTATTTGGTTGAATGTGATAATTTTTCTTCTTCTTCTCACCGTTCACTTCTACATACATCCATGCGATGCCGCAGTTTAGCTTGATTCGATTAAACGTGTCTGACACTCGTGCTCTGCTGTAAACTGAGTCTGTGGAGATCCCATGTCCAAAATATCTAGAAGGAACCAGCCGAGTAAATACGACTTCTATTGTAGCTGATAAGAATGCCTGCCAAAACTACAAAATAAGAGCCTATAAAAGTAACAAGTTGTAAAAAAAATAAAAAAAATAATCCACTACCTCCGGGCACACATCCTCTTTTTAACTTGTCTCTCAGGTTTGTGCCGGCAGCTCAGGAGAGTAGGAGTGTGTAGGTCTGAAGGTGAAGAAATCCCTTCTCTGTTTCACTTTCTTCTATTTTTTTCTTTCCTTGCCCTCACTTTCTACACAAGTGTTTAACAGATATATAAATACTGCACAGCCACTGAACGCTGGACCTTTGTGCTCCTCATGTTTGCAATATTTACAGATTTATTAACTTTTTATTGACTCCCTTCGCTGTGAGTCATTCGAGGATAAGCGCATTAGCTAAAAGCTGAAAATATACATTTATGTAAATGCTGATGTAAATGTGTGTGGGTGAGTGTGAGAGACGGTGTGCGTGAGTAAATGTCATGTCACTTAGTGTGTTGGCGTGTGAGTGCTGACCGTCTGGCAGAAGACGACGTCGCGGCGGTACTGCAGCGACAGGTCCATGGCTATCGTTGGGGCGCTGTCCTGCATCAGCAAGAAGACCATGGACTTTTTGGCCTTGTCGCTCATCATGGTGACGCACTCTGTGAGCGTGGTGAGGAGGGGGTACAACGCCTCGCTCCACTCACCTGAGAAACACAAATGCAGACTTATAAAGTGCAGGTAAAGACATTAGATTACCAACACACAAGTGAACGCGATAAACCTCGACATTAGCTCAGTTAATGTGATATTAATGCTGTTAAAAGTGAATCTATTTGTTAGATTTTAGACTTGTTCAGACAGAAACAGAAAACAGATGGAACAGAGAAGCAACAGGGAAAGCAGAAGCGCTGAGAGACACCAAAGTTTCTTTAGAGGCTAACACAGAAAAGAAAACACGATTTTATCCTCCAGCTGTCATAATTTGAATATAACGAGCTACCACCTCTAACAAACCATTATGAAAAGAAGAAATGAAACACTGAAGATTCCCTGGGGGGAAAATCACAGTAGAATCAAAACCAAAACCAAAAGTAACTAATAATAAATAAAGTCACTTTATTAAACTATTAAGTCCCAGCCCACAATCTACAATGCTCCCTGCAACTGTAGTTCTTTGAGTTTTCCCACAGAAAATCATGTAATTTCATCCTCTCGTACTTCTAAGTTGAAGAAAACTGACTCAGATCTAAAATGTTCAACTACCCACTTCACTATTTGGTGAACAGGCTTTAATCTCTGCCCACATCCCTTATGTTGCTGTTGAACCAGAGTCGTGGAGAGTTGGGGGAAGAGGGAGAGAAGCATGGGCAGAGGAGGCAGCTCTTACCTGGGTACGCCTCCTCAGCACCGGGGCTTCCATCTGGAAGAGGGGATGGAGGTGCAACATGCATGATTAGCGAGCGCTGCAAGCCACACCGGGCAGCAGAGACACACACAGAAAACACTGCAGACCAGGGTCAAACATCTGTTCCAAAATCATTCATATTAAAACTTAAAGCAAGTTTGGCTTTGTTGATCAAAATAAAGGTGCAGTGGTGACCTCTGCTTTGATTTCTTCAGCAGTTGAGGGTGTTGATGTTTTTCTATCACTGCTCTGAAGCTATCTAACTGATTTCACTTGCTCCACCCTGAGATGCAGGATGTGGGTTCAAGATTTCCTGCTGAGGAAAACAGAGCACCGGGGTCTTTGTCATCTCGTTGCCTACACACGTCTATTTTTTCCTGCAGCACAGTCAGCCAGCGGTGACGGCTACAGACTGCAGGGTGAAGCTGAGGCACGTTAGGTGTGGAGAGACTCAAAATACAAGAAAGTGAAGCTAATTAAAATTTAAGAAAGGTATGCACCATTTTGAAAAAAGATATTTGACCATGGTCCAGTACAACATATACAGTAAGCACAGATTCTAAGATCCAGCTGCTGGTTGACGGGCTGGCTGCGTTAGCCCTGAAGCAGTACACCAGTTTTTCTGCTAATAGCTACAGTAACGCTGCAACACTGTGGACTTCAGACAGACCAAAAAGACAACAACAAAGACATTACAGATCTTCTCACAACAGGTAATGATGAGCGATGTCAGCGCAGCTGCCTTGATTTTGTTAAAGAATACTATCAGATGAGGAGGTGAAGGAAAAGTCAGTTTATGATAGGATTTGAAACTGAAAGTCTCAACGGATGAATTTCACCAGTTAGACAAACATCACATCTCTGCTGGTCAATAAACAATAAGTTTCCCCAACTGCAAAGAATGATGCAACAAAAAGAAAAGTGGCAACAGAAGAAGAAACAGAAGAAAAATAAACGTACAGGATTCTTGTTCAGGGCTGCAAGGACGTGCAGAGGAGAGGGCAGAGAGAGAGGGAGAGGATGGTGGTGGTGATGGTGATCGTGGAGGTGATGATGATGATGATAATGATGATGGCAATGATGGAGATTCCTGTGACATACTTCCTGGGTTGATCCAGAAAGCTCGTCTCTTTTCTTCACCTTTTCACAGCCACACACAGCAGTGTTGTTACTCTACACATTTAACTATTATTTATGTTGCAGGAACAAAATGATCAGATTTCGCTGTGAATAAGGTTTAATTACTTATATATATATATACTTTTAAAAAAAAAAAAAAAAACGTTTGATTTCCAGTGCTATAGTTTTTCACTGGGAAAAAGAAATTTTGTTCAGATATTATAATTTAGGATATTTGTCAGCCTTTTTAGCCACTAAATAATTTTTGTTTTCAGTGATAAGTGGTTCAACAGAAATTAAATAACAAATTGAAACAAACCAGCAGGAAGCAAAATGAAATTAAAAGTTAATTCAGAAGATTTTCACTTTAAAAGGTTAAAACGTCTTATTACTGCTGTAAAAAAGTCAAATTAATAAAAATAGCTTTTTGTGTGAGTTGCGTCTGTTACCTTTCTTACTGCCGCTGCCCTGCAGGTCACTCTGGGCGCTGTCCTGACTGGCATCGCTGGGTCTCCTCTCTTTCTGAAGCAGTTTGTCGACACGCTCGATGATGCACTCCAGAGACTTATCCACATTTACCCAAACCTTCTCCTGGAGGAGAAAAGAGTGAGAGACAATCTACTCAGTTTTGTGTTTTGTCTGTGTGGATGTTAAAATTTGACACAATAAAAACTAGGGCAAAAAAAAAAAAAGGGAATTGGAGAAATATCAACAGGGGAACAGATTTACACAGGAGGTGAGAAAAGATGCACAACAGATGAGATGAATCACATCAGTGTGCAAATGAGGGAACACGCCACAATTTTGCCTAAGAAACATTTATGTAATTTCTGCAAATGTCGACTTCATTACATATCTACAAACTCTGGTCTTCACCTTTGTGGACACTGAAAGTTCATCCTTATTATGTCACATTTACAATACAAAAAAACCCCCACAAAGAACACAAGCATACAATTCAAACTGAATGAGTATATCATATTGTTCCTTTCAGCTCGTTTTTGGTTCATTCCTGACTAATTAACGCACCCACTCCTCTTCGTGCCAGTCTGCGTGCAGCGAGGAACGGCTGTTGCGACCGCTCCACTTGGCTAGCAGCGTGTCCTGGTCGTTACGGAGGACTACTTGTTCTGAGTCGGCGGAAGGAGACGATTTGGAGGCGATGTACTCGGGCCGTGCTGCGTTCAGGGCCTGAATAGCTGAAGCCAGCAGCTTACAGTCGCACACCGTCACCAACTGACGAGTCTGCGAGGGAGAGAGGAAGGTATCAGTGAGTTGTTGTGTCTGATAAGAAAATACATCATAGATTTGAATCAGATCAGTAATGTTATGCCTTAATGTCCACGGTGGTTGTTGCACTGAGATTAAAGATGACTAGAACTCACAGTCTTCCCTTTCTGTTCTGTTTCAGACGCTCACCTTATCAGCCAGAATAGCGAGCGTCCTCTCCAGTCCGCTGGCCGATCGGTCCTTGGCGGCTCGGGAAAGCCTCTCGGCGTAGTAGCTGACCTGAGTCTTCAGCGTGTTGATGTGGGAGATGATCTCTTTGGCTCGGACGATATCTTGGGGTATGTAGACGATGGACTGCGAGCTGGAGAGGGCGCTGCTGCAGAAAGCCAAGACACAAGGTCTTAGCAGCTTGTCTGTATGCGACTGGATGCTGATGACATTCTTGTACCATCAAAATGTAAAAGGCTGTCTGTTCTGTCTTGTAGCCTCCATCTAAGGTCTATTTCTAAAGATGTGCTGATTTATTTAATTGAAATACTACTTTGTTAATTTAACAGACATAAACATAGCATTTGCATGCACATGCTTTTTTCTTGACAATGATCTTAACTGGTCTTAAGAAAAGTGCTACAGGTAAACACAAGACAACATGAAACTTACATCAATAAAAAGAGCTGGAGGTGATACCACTCACTTTAGAAATTCAGATACAGCTTTTAAGAATTTTTTAAATATCAGCTTTACAATTTTCCATGTATAAATACGTGTTTACTATAATAACAATGCCTGAATTTACAAAATGAGTGGTATTTTTCAAACGTGTATTGTGTTATTAAATATCTGGGTTTCAACATAAGTGTGCTTGGTTTAAGACAACATACATTTTAGTTACTTCCAAACACAACACTGTTAATACCAATGCATCATGTGTCATTATGTGGCGCTGCAAACCGCAGTCATGTCTCCGGTGTGTACAAATCACATTCATTCACCCTAAACCCACTCACCTGTTCGTCTGCAATGCGCTTAAAACTTTGAGTTGCACGTGTGATTTTTTTGGCGGTGGCACAAAGCAGTGAGAGGCAAACAGTGTACAAATGAATGAAAACAAGCAAAGCAGTGCAACAACTCACCATCCCTCCTCAAATACGCTGATCAAAAAAGTAACAAAAACAAAATTAAGAGGGAGCCATTAAATTTAACTGCAGATTTAAGGTAAAAATTGATGAAACAATGTATTCATTTTCTGTAAAACTCAAAGTGGGTCAAATGTTCACGCAAAATAACTTCATTTGGATCAAATGAATCACCTGTTTGAACTATTTAAAACAATATAAGTCAATGATGAATGAAGCAAAGAATAAAATTCAAGACAAGAGCAGATATCATTGTGACTGAGGGGAAAACATGCAAATGCTTTTTTAAAATTTTTTTCTTTTTTTTGGTAAATTTTTTTGTCCCCTCTGAACTTACTGTTTCTTTGCCTCCTCAAACTTCTGGATGAGTTTCCTCAGACCGCTGTTTTTAAAACCTTGGCAGTGAGCAGCTGGAGCTCCGATTGTTACCACATCATACGTGTGTTCTGGGGAGGAAACACAGACAGACAGAACCAGAGGTGTTTAGAAGAAATGACCTGAAAAGTGAGAGTGTGCTGGTGTCTATGTGTTTCTCACCAAAGCCCAGCTCATCCTGCACCCTCATCCTCTGAACGTGTAGGTTGGTTGGCATGAACTCCAGCTTCCGCTCTGCCTTCAGGTTACTGGCTTTGAATGATGGACCTGGCGTGGAGTGGGCAGAGAGAGAGAGGGAGAGAGAGAGAGAGAGAGAGAGAGAGAAAGAGAGAGAGAGAGAGAGAGAGAGAGAGAGAGAGGGAAGAGAATGGGGGAAAAAGGGAATAATTGTGTGTGACAAACACAACAGGAATCTTAGTTGTAACTTACTGTAAAAGTCACGACAAGATGCCACTTAGAAAGAGGGAACCTCTGTAGGACACTAACCTCTGTAGTCATTGAGGTCAGACAGTGTTTCCTGGTATGTGAGTATTATGGTCTGGTACTGAGAGACAATCTGTCGCCGCAGATTCTCCCAGCAGGGGGATAATTCTCCCAACTCCTCCAGCTCACAGACCCTTGGAGATGGAGAAAGAGTTGTTGAGGAAAAGTGGGAGATACATGAAGCACTTCACTTGTCTGCAGATGCTTTTCAAATTATTAGTCTTTTTTAAATCAAATTTTCAAGCAAAAATTACAAACTTTTTGTTCCAGATTCTCGAGTGCGAAGTTTTATTTATCTTAAGTGATAATGAACTGATTTTCTGATAAACTGATAATCTGCAGATTAATCAAGAATGAAAATAATAACCAGTTGCAGCCATATTTGAAAATAACTTTTTCTGAATCTAGTCCCTGATATTGAGCAGACACTCATAATCATTTAAGAACTAATAAGTTTTGAATTATGTTTAAAACTGGCAAACACTCTGGCACCTCTGTTCTAATTTTCCTAAATGAACCTAAACGTTAGATTTGTGTTTGTACCTGGCTGCGTCCTCCTCCAGAAGCAGTTTGACAAACTGTCTGGGAATGTTTAGCGACAGGACGCTCTCGGCCATCTGCTCCAGCACCCGTAGGTGGTTCCCATCAGTCGTGGGGAAGCGGTACATCCTTGACATCGTGCCTCCAAACACTGAAGCCACAGAAAATTCAATTAGCCTGGATTAGATTGTTATAGATTAGATCAGAGTGTTTGTCTGAGCATGTCTGTGCCCTGTGTGTCGTCTAATCCTGCGACAGTTTTAAATTAGATTGATCTGAGTTTATTTTCTGCCTTCTCTGATCATACAAATGTTATTGTCCCCTCTCTGACGTTACATGTGTTATTTCTGGATCTGCAATCTAGCCCTGAGGTAAACAGATACCTCCCACTCCATGGTGGCAATCAATATATTTCTACTTGGTAATAAGATTCACAGTCTGATGTATCGGTAAACATGGAGCCATGTGGGCAAGAGAGACAGAGAAAACAAAGAGGACGATGACGGGTATGGATCAAAGAGAGAAAAGGTCAAATTCAGTTTTTCAAATGATAATTAATTAATCAATATTATGTCCAAACTACATTTTATTCCCTCACTGCTTGGAAAGTGTGTTATTCCATGAAATGATGAATATTTATGTCCGTATCTACTTCATTTACATTATCTTAACTATGTATCTAAATGTTCACCAAAACCTAATCAACTGCCTCCACTAAACTGCATCTACGTCCACTGTTCTTGTCATTTTCAGGAACTTTAAAAACAGACAAGAGATAACAAAATAAAAGTAACCATAAGCTCAGTCTTGTCGTACCTGAGCGCAGCAGGGTGTCTTTGCATAGCGAGGCGTACTTGATCCGGACTCCCATCGACTCTGTGAGGCTCTCGTCAACAGGCAGCACTGTCTGCAGGACACACACATGAAGTGATGTTACACAGAGAGTCAACTCTGGTTGGCAACAACCACCTCCACCTATCTGTCCACTCTCAAACCCACACTCACCCACACCATGCTCCAACCACGCTGATGGAGCTCCTACACAAACCAAAATCCACTGAGATAAACAATTTCACTGCCATGTGCACGGCTGTGTGACATGTTTATTATGACATAAAGCAGATTTAAATTATACAGCAGTATACGTAGACACGGGAAGCCCCGGAGACACAGAGGAAACACATATTTCATCTGCATCAGCTGACTGAAATCTAACTCACTGCTAAAAAATAATGAAATAAGCATCATCCAGCCTGACTGTCCCTTTAAAAACAAGTGGTCATGAATGAATCCTAATCTTTTATTGTAAATATCCAATTTATTTTAGCCATTGTTGTTTAACTGGGGCAGCAAACTTGATGTTGAGGGAAATGTTTCTGTTTGAAAAGCAGATATACAGATCTAATCTAACCCATGTGCTCCCAGCCTCTTACCCGGCCATTGATGCTGTCTGGCAGACGGCCACCCGGCATCCTCTGATCTGCTCTGTCCTCCATCTGCCACGCTGCTATGGTGACGTTCCCCACCCGCTCGTTCTCCGCTGATCTGTCCATTGAAATTAATTTCACAGGATTTTTTCATATAAATGTATGAGGGCTGCAACTAACAATTATATTATTATCAGAAGTGTGCGAGTGTGTGTGTGTGTGTGTGTGTGTGTGTGTGTGTGTGTGTGTTACCTCAGTTCCAGCTGTAATCTGTGGCTCCTCTCCTGCAACAACTCCTTCACAGGAAAAAGTGCTGAGCCCAACATGTACATCTGGACACACAGAGACAGACAAGCGTTTACACGGGTGTTCTTCTTCTTCACCTGGTCTTAACTGGTGTCAACTGAACAGACCAAAAGCCAAACGTCTGTCTTTGTTGAAGTTACAGTAACTGGAATCACCAAAAAGCAAACTTTTCCATCTTAGCTCAGAGGGACAAAGATACTTGGTAGAGCAATAAAAGCCCTGAAGAACATAAGGCTGTATATCCTTTCCACTGTAAAACATTAAATATGAATGAGCTGCTCTGGTGTCAGTCGTACCGTGCCCTGCGAGCGGTCCTTGACGTCATAGACGGCCAGTTTGACCTGGGTCTGCTGGTTGATGTTGGACTCCTGGAAGAAGGCGATGCTGCTGAGGAAGATGGGGTTACTGGTGCCCTGTGGACAGAGGCAGTCACACAGTGAAGCACTATTACTTCCTGACATGACCAGTTTATATATAAGTTTGTTTTCAGAACACTTCACAAGATGGTTTATGCTCAGCTTATACAGTTTTTTTGTTACAGTAGCTAATGTCTGTCTCTGGAACTGTGACAAGTATCAAATTTAAAAAGTAAAGTACAATATATAAGGGGTCAGAGGTGTGTGTTTTGATATCAGTTGGAAAAAACTCAAAAACTAAGTGTGTGAACAGTTCAACTTATTCATGTCTCCCTCGTCCTCCACCTTCTAAACTAACAATATGGGTGAGGGAGGTGAGGGTGGAGGCCAACACTCCTCTGCAGCTACACCACAGACTCTGTGGCCGCTCAGTCACACCTACCTTTGATCAGATCCCTCTCAAAATGAAACATTTATGGAAGCTAAAGACACACTCGCTGCTATTTGAGTGTGAAATTAAGACACAGGATCGACTGGGAGAAGAAGGAGTCTGACCTCTATGACTTCAGTCTGGGCGTGTTTGGTCCAGAAGGCCTGTGGTGGTGTCGTGCAGCTCACTGCTACAAAGCTGTTGGGTTTTCGATCCAAAGCAGGAGTCACCAGGTCTGTGCAGGCTGGACAGGAAAACACACACACACACACACACACACACACACACACACACACACACGCACACACAGCTTTACAGTCAATATTAAAAGAGCCCAGAGGCATGCAAGTAGGTTATTTGAAACCAATTCTGGTTCTTGTTTCACAAACTGTTTTGCCTGATCGCTCAAACTGAAACAAAGACAGGTTGACAGACTGTCTTGATAGTTATACTGACTGGACAATCATAATCTTGCCAGAGCTGAAAGATTGGTTGATTAATTCATTAGTTGATGGACAGAAAAATAATTTTATCGTTTTCAGTTATTTCCAAGCAAAAATACTGAAAAAGAAAAGCAAAAATGATCTGAAACCAGCTGCTAAAATGTGAGGATTTGCCGCTTTTCTCACATATTCACATAATCATAATTATCACATAGTCACATATTTATAATCATCAGCTTCAGCATCAGCTAAAAGCTTGTGTTACTCACCCACGCTGAACTCCAACACAGGCTCATCTGGGTCCTGACTATTTCCTGCAAAAAACAATCAACAAGAAGCCTAAACCTTAGGTTTCAAAACACAGTGCAGCTTCAAGTAATTGTAACATCGCCAGGTTCTCAGTGTGACATGTTGACAGATGAAGAGGAGCCCTCAGGCCTCATTGTGGCAGCTTCAGGACAACTACTATTGGCTCCCATGCAAGTTTAACACACTGACAGCAGAAAGTGTTTGTGTGTGTGTGTGTGTGTGTGTGTGTGTGTGTGTGTGTGTGTGTGTGTGTGTGTGTGTGTGTGTGTGTGAGAGTGTGTGTGATTTTAGTCTTAGTGGTGCTGCAAGATGCCCACATTACTGGCAGGCTGTGGTTAAACTGGGCAGCTCCTGTTATGTGTCAAATTACTGAATTAAATTCAAAGTATGTTTTTATTTTTGTGCGGACACTCTCACAGTGACACAGGGAACAGATTCGTTAAGGTCATACAGCACCGCTTAAATATAAAAACACACAAGAAAACACGATCAAAAATGAGGATAAAATAAACAAACCACTAAGTATTAAGACACAAAACATGATATTCACATACAAAGAAAGAAAGAAGGAAGAAAACAAACAAGGAAGTAGTTTTTAAGCAAAATATGTCTGACATTCTCTGGTTTCATCTTCTCAAATGTGAAGATTTGCTGCTTTTTTCAGTTTTATATCATTTTGAACTAAAAGTGCTTGAGTTTAGAAAAATGAGATGGACATTTGTCGCTGTTTTCTGAATGTTTACAGGCCAAATGACTCATGAAAATTGCTGTTAGCTGTTAGTAATCATGATTTTTTTACTTAAAATTCCGCTTGGATCACTTCAAAATATTAAGCCTGATATTCAAGTACTGTTTCTATAATTTATGTTTTATAACTTCTAGGTTTCATCTCAGTTTCATGAGGATGTTGAAATCTTGTTTTTGCCTTAGATGAAGTTGTTTATAATGAAGTTGCACAAGGTCCTGTTTTACTTTTCATCAAAAACTTCCCCTCACCTGCGAGCGCCAGGCCGATCATCTCATTGGACAGCTCGAACGTGTTGGCCCGGTACACCGACCACGGCCTCTGTGTCCGGGAGCCGCGCTCTCTGCCCCCCGCCATGCCTGTCCGGGAAGAGCGGGCGACGGCAGGAGGCCTGAACACACACCCTCACGCACACAGTCACACACTCCCATGTGATGTGCCCCTCTTTCTGCGTCGATCCACAGCTGCTCCAGAAAGCAGTTCACCTCTCTGAATGGAAGGAGACGGGAGGACAGAGAAGAAAAAGAGACTTCAATCTTATAATTAGGTATTCACAAGTTAGAGCAGACAAAGATGTGGGTTTTTGGGTTTATATCTATTACTTTAGTGGCATTAACGTATTACCCATCATACAGTTCTGCCGTGAATCAATATATGGTACATTATCACGCTCTGTGTTGTTGTTGAAGTAAGAGGAAATCTCCCAGCTCAAAGGGAAACTAGATAAAGAAAAGAAAACTTGCGGTTTTAACCACATGCATGACTTTCAGTTCATGGTGCCAATGTGCCATGTGCACACCTCCAACAGCAGAGAGGAGGGGAGCAGGAGAACAGAAATGAGGAACAACATGTAGAAAGTAAAAAACAAACGCAAGGCAGAGAGAGAGAGAGAGAGAGAGAGAGAGAGAGAGAGAGAGAAGACAGAGAGTCAGTGGGCACAGCTTGTAACATCTCTTAAGATCAAACTGTTAAGTACCAAAAGAAAATTTCAAGGTCTCTAGTGATGCAGCCTTTTAACCAGTTTTCCACCTACACATTCAACAGCATATGTTCATATAACTCCTCCTCACTGCTCCTACTTTTTCCAGTTTATAACTTATTTTACATCTTATTCCTGAGCTCACATTACCCACTTAAATCTGATCCAATTTCACTGATGAGGAAACTCTGTGCACAAACAAAGGAATATCCAGCTAAACACTTTATTGCGAGGAAATATGAATGAAATGAGAGTGATTCAGTGATTGTGCACTTCAGAGTTCATCCTCTAATGACATTACATTAAGGAAAATCTATTGGAGGATGCAGAGAGGAGTGGGTGAGCGTTCCTCGTGCTCACAACAGTCATGAATTAAGGCTTCAATCAGTCCACTAGCAGGTGAGAGAGCAGAAACACACTCTTCTGCCTTTTCTATCATAACATTTATGAGTCCCTGCTGACCTCTCTCAACAGAGACGGAAGAAAAGATGAGGAAAGTGACTTAAAGACAGCAAGATGGGTAGATAGAGATACATTTATGTGTTATGAATATCTCTATATACTGCATATTTATAGATGGGAAGAGAGAGAGAGAAATGGAGAGGCACGTGTCTTAGCATGCGACTGAGCATCATCAGTCAGTCTCCTGAGTCTCTGACTGCTTTCAGCTACGGCTCCTGTGTTTTGGTGGGAGCGCATGTAAGTGTGTTCATCTATTTGTACGTATACACTCATTTTATAAGGTAGCTCAATGATGACAGGGTTTTAGTTGACACTGTTCTAGAGAGGTGTTGATTCACCTATGTGGTCGTTGTGGAGGGAGCAGGTTGTGTATTGTGTTAAAGTGACAGGTGTATACATTATTGTGTCCTCCCCATTCACACCAATATAGTTCAACAGCACCGCAAACTGCAGCCTCTAAATTTATCATACACTTGAATCAACACAAGAATCTATTGTAAGGCTGTTGTATTAGATAACATTATTCTTAGTGTGGTGGACCTAATGAACTGGGTAAATGGGTACATGTGTATATGTGCGTCTCTGGTATGGTTGCTTGCTTCAGGAAGTTGTTTATTTGCATATGTGTGTGTGGTTGTGTGTGTGTGTTTCAATCCACAAAATTTGCATTTAATGTGCCTTTTCATGCTCGCTAGAAGAGCAACTCTCACCATATGTTGATGTTGCTAAGAGACTGTAGGTTTCTCATGAGGTCCGCTGCAGTTTGTGTATTTCTTTTCCTTTGTTATTTTCTTAACATCCATCCCTCTCTCCTTCAGTGTCTCTCCTCCATCCTTTCACCTGAGGTTTATAATCTGGCTCGTCTATTGTTGTGCTCCCCAAATCTACTATTCTTTTTTTGCTCTATTTCCTCCGCCCCTCCAGATCGTTTGGGATTCGTTTCCCTGGAGGTTTCGGCCTGTCCCACTCTTGCGGTCTCTCCTGCTTTCGTTGCCTCTGTCCCATTTTGTTAAAGAGCAATTAGCCTATTTGCAGCCACGCAGCAAGCACAAGGGACAGCGGCAGGCTGAAATGGAGAAGCACCGTGGTCTAGTTAGACAATACACAGATGGAGATCTCTACGGTCTATTTTGGTAGAATTGTGCTCTATTTACTGCAGAAAATTTTGTTTCACAGATTCAGGTTTAGGTCAAAGTTACAGTAAACACAAGTCACATTTAATTCTCACTAACAGACAAACAGAGATGATAAAGCCACACATTTCTTCTAGTATATGTAATTTATGGAATATTATACTATTCATCTAAGAAATGCTAACTCTAAGCTCAGTGTAAAAATGACATCTTTTACAAATGGGCCCACAGAGTGATCTCATTTTAACTGTGGTTCTGGGTTAATAGTTGGCGGCCTACTTCCTCATATGTGGTCCAGCACTGATCTCCTGGCAGTGCTGGATATGCCCCACTTTGGTCAACTCAGAAACATGTGCCCTACATCTGTCACAGCAAACATCTGGAGCACTACCTGGAGTCCTTTCTGGAAGGAGGAGAATCTATGTGCATTTGAATTTGGCCTTTACTGTACATCTTCATGGTGCTGGTGTTCCTGTAGGTCTGCATTTGTCTTTTGCCTTCATGTCCAACCTGTGACATAAAATTTTAAGTGGTAAAATCTCTCCATAAGTTTCAAGTATTGTCGGGGCTTTTCTTCGATATTGCACTATCGCAGGGACGTGACATGAAACAAGTGGACAGAGAGAGGGGGACATGTTCATATCTAGACTTGAACTGCGATCTTTATTAATACACGGTCTACGTCTTAAACCCCTTTTCCACCAGGACGCCCTGGAGTTGAAGACTTCTGCAAAACAAAAAGCCTTTTAAATATTTTCATGGAAGAAAGAATAATGGCACAAGAGTCTATATATCAAAGAAATATATCATTTTAAGTGTTTCAACTGGAGGAAGTTTCCCAAGAAACTTTTGAACGAGTCCATGAACAGACTTGAGTCCTCTCCAGAGTTCGCCATGATGACAGATAAAACAACTGCTGTCATAGTCGCTTTCCAGCATTGTAAAAATCCTGTCTGCGAGTGTTACAATGAAGCTGTTTCAACTCAGGCTTGTTCTGACTCACCACTTGAACTCAGGGGAACTTAGAGAAACTCAAACTTCTGCAAACACTCAACTTTCTGTAGCACCCAATTCCTGTCATTCCTCCAAACAGAGAGGGAAGATTTAGACTTAAGATTTTTGGGGTTATACATATAAAACTTTCGCAGGAGAAAAGACTAAAATTAGTACGGGAGAAAGAAAAGTAGAGGACAAATCATCATGAAGGAGGATGAATAAGTAACAGAGAAAAATGTTACGACTGGTCAACACAGATAAATATTTGTTGAGCAGGACACATACCTGCCCCGTCTGTGGAGGAGCATAGAGCCGTCTCTGCAGTTATTCAATATTAATGTATAAACATCAGGTCTGGCTGCAGGGAGGGAGGCGAAGACAAGCACACGTGTGCTGGGGCGAATACTGCTATTTCATAAAGAGAGCTGGCATACACTGTCCCACACACACACACACACGCACGTGCACGCACACGCACACACAGTCATCAGCCTGTGGGGGCTTTTAGCCGAGCTGCATGAGTGTTGTGCTGATGAGCAGAGACACAAGCAAGTAAACAGAAAAGAGTTGTGTATGAAAAGTCATAGATGTGTGTGTGTGCATGTGTGTGTGTTTGTGTGTTTAACCTTTCCTTGAACCTGCCTTGTGTCTCTGTCTAGCTCACAAGCTCAAAAATGTTGCATTCACAGTGACAAACATCAGGTGTTGAAATAGTGTTTGCAAAAAAGTGACAGGTTCTTGCTAAAATACAATTCTTATACCAAAACATGAGGAAACAGAGGAAACAGGTGCTTACACTTCCCTGTAAATAATCATCACAGGTCCAACCGACATCAGGCCTTCTTGTTGAGTGTCCCTGCATTAGCATTAGCTCCTGGGGGTAACGAAGCTAACAGTGAAAAAAAAAAGGAAATGCACTGCCATCGCTGGCTTTCAAATCACACTGAAGCAAACGTAATACTCACAAAGGAAAATGACCAGACTCAATGCATCTCTGGTCTTTGTTCCCAAACCTAGAATGAAATTTCCAGTCTCTCAGCCAGCTGGAGTCACATTTTCCACTCCCAAAGCCAAAAAACACCATGGTTTTGAGAGGGCTTAAGACTTCTACTTGCTTCCAACTCTCCTTATCAAAAATGGGTTCTTACACATCATCAATTTCAAAGCCCATTGCTTTTTATGGATACTATCTTCTTTGTTTTATCTTAAGTTACGGCTATGTGTTTTGTCTGTCAAACTTTTTAGCATCCAGAAACATATTTTCAGCACTTTTTTTTGGATACATCAAATAAGGAACTGTGGATTATGTGCTACAGTCTAAAGAGCTGATATCTACAAATACATTTTCCTGCTAACCTTCAGAAATCACACTAAAGCCTTTACTTTTCTTCTCCAGTTTCAATTCCCCATGCATCCTGAAAAGAACAACTCCACCTCACATTCATTGTAAATCCCTTTGTGTATGACCTGCAACAGACGACAGATTTAACACCTCAAATGAATGAAGTAATTTGGCAGATCTAGGAATTCACTATCTTGCCAAAACAGTACAAGGATGCAAAAGGAATATATATCGTGAATCGCAAAATGAGGAAATCAAACTGCTCTCCAAATCCATGGCTGAACAGGAACTTCACTGAGCGTGACAAGCTGCCATATAAGGGAGCATTGCGTGTTAGTGTATGTGTAAGTGTTGGTTTGTGAGTCACATGAACTGGGCCACACACACACACACACACACACACACACACACACACACACACACTGTATAGGTCATGGTAAACCCAAGCCACAGCTCCTGACACATAAAAACCCAAATCCAGGATTGGCAAAGTGGATTTTGGTTCATTAGCAGTTTAAACAGATCTTAGATCAGTAACGACAGCAGTTATGAGGAGCTTTAAAGTACGGTTTGATTTGAAAAACTAAAAAATGTCACTTTTCATTTTACCTGAATCTGTCAGCGTCTCATTTTATGCTCCTCTTTGCTATTTTGAGTGCATAAGTACATTCACACTGACCATTTTGGCAACATGCAGTGCATTATGAGTAGCCGGACGGTGCACTCATAGCGGTCAAACAGTTTAGTGAGAGAAACTCACCCTCAATACCTCAATACTTGCCGTCTTGGCTATGTAGCAGCGGGGGAGGGACCACCAACCTATTTTCAAACTTGTGAAAATGCCAACAGAGGAAGCGGCAGTGATGAACACAGCAGCATGAAAATTTAAGTTAGAAATGTTGAGAGTGTTTTCTGATGCACTATGTAACCAAGTGTTTTGTGCCAACCTGTCGCCGCAACTGTCTGTGATTAGTGAAGGACACAGGAAGCAGTTACAAAAATGGTTACAGTTCCTAAACCTGTTTTTGTTTGCCTCAGAGCTGCTGACAGAGGAGACTGAATGTGTGTATGAAGCTTCTGTCTAAGTTTCATCCTCAGGCAGGAAAAGACAGACTGGGAGAAAGAGAGACGGAGTAAAAGAGAGTGAGAGTCCAGCTGACCATACATGGTGAAACCCCATTTTCAAGCTTCATCTTTGCCAAGGGGCCTTTCACACACTGAAGTCAAGGCATCACACCACACTTATTTTTCTCCGCTTAAGTGTGTGAGTGTGTCGGGTCACATCTGTTCTCAGACGGACGACACCTTCTTCTAAATTTGGTTCTTCATTGACTCTTTTCACAAAATATCCAACAGCAGAGGAAAAATAAAATAAACATGACATGACAGAAATGTATTTATCCACTGAGGATGATACCGGATCATGACTGACAGCTAGTAAAGCACAGTTGCTTATAATATTATATCAAATGTCAGAATTACTACATGGGCTCTCAGTGTCAATAAATACCACTGTTTCTGCAACAGAAAGGAAACTCATCACTAACTGAACTTTTATAGGGTTCGGTTTCGGGCTGTAACTAACTAACTTATTGTCATGATCAATCAATTAACTGTTTGGTCTATTAAACGTCACAAAACAGTAAAAACTCTAGTTACCCAGAGCCCAAGGTGACGTCTTCAGATGTCATATTTTGTAAGACCAACAGCTCAAAAGCCCAGTTTACAATCAGAAGAAGAAAGCAGCAAATTCACAAACTGGAGGAGCCTGACTGAAATAATTATTTAATAATAAATAATAATAAATAATTCTGTCAGTTGGAACAGGTTGTAGCTGCAGCCTTAGAGGAAGACCTGCAGGCAAGACTCAGGGTATTAAAAATACTACAAACTCCAAGCTGCATATTTTTTATGACATTGATTTGTTAAATAATTTGAGATTTGAATTTGTGACATTTATTTTAAGGTATGTTATAAAGAGCACAGACTAAACTTGTTTGTCAACCCCACTATCAGTTTACTCAATAATATTTCAAGTGGCTCTCTACTATGTTTGGTCTTGCAGTATATTCAGTATTGGTGTAATATTTGATCCTGACTCAACATCAATAGGGGGCTAGCAGCTTTTCTTTTCAGGAGTTGATATAAAAATCTGTTTGGATGTTGAGAGCTGGATTTTCGGTCAATGTGCAGGGCTTTCATCTTTTTCAACTTCAGTGAGGATTTTTCATGTTCCTTTAAAGCTATATAAAGTTGTGTTACTCCAGGGTCCGGCAAACTAGTTCAAAGCCGTGTTCGGATTTCAAAACCAACTTCTATTCTGTTCTAAAATATGAAGCTTTCATTGGCTATGAGCAGTCGGTATGTTAGTGTTCGACTTGGCAGGTTGGATAAGAGTTAAACCAAACCTCGGGTCTGCGAAGAAGCAAGTTTCCATTACACAGCCCGGTCGTGATAAATCTGCACTGCATCACTGCGACTGAGTTCCATCAGTACTACAAGGTTAGCTTGGAATTTAAGTAGAGCTTAAAAGGGATTATGGCTGAAATTCAGTAATCTTAATGCCTTTGTACAGCTCAAAAATATTTTACTACAGCTCACAGCCTGTAGTACACAGAGTGTAATGAGTAGAGTGTTTTCCATAATGAATTACTTAATGTGAAATCACACCTCACTTTGATGGTATTAAATATTATATATTTACAAATGAATTGCAATGCTTTGCTAAATGAGACCATAGCAGAGAGAACTGGTGGCCTCCAGTGAGTTTCCATAGACCCAAAGTTGAACAGGAACCTACTGTATCTTGGAACACAACACAAAGCAAACCATGACATCTGCCCTTTTTTCCCAACCTTTTGCCACCCACTGTTCGGCCTGTAGGACGCTATCACTATGTACAACTTTCAAGCACTGCTGGGACAATGAAGACCTACATAAATATATCAATCTGTGATCAGTTTTGAAAAGAACACCCGGTTGTAAAAGTCCAGATACAGTACACAAGGAGGTAACATTGCATCCCTGATCCTCAGGGTGATGGTCTTCAGACTAAGAATCTATTCATCAAGTTATTCAGCCTCATCCTCTCTACAAGCTCCAAGTTCTGCACAGAGATCAGTTTAGATACAAAGACCTTGTGTGTTCATAGCAACAAATCACTGCACCCACTGTGCTCAGACTGACAAGCAAAACGTGATGAGACTGTGCAGCAGCTGTCTGACTTCTGTCTGTTATCTTGGGTTTCACTGGCAGTTTAGAGAGACCCTCAATAACACGTCTGTCAAAATATTACCAGCCTAACTGGTTTACAGAGAATTGTGTTATGATACGGAGAAGTGATCAAATCAACCAGTATTTGATTACAGATATGATAAGTTATCAAATCTCTCTCTCATGTCTCCAGTTATACCAGTGCAACTGAATAGACAACATCAAAATCAGTTTTCAAAAAGCACTGTTCATCAAGAAAACAGTCACAGTATTAAAATGTCCTTATTTCAATGAAACACACTTTATCCTCACATGCGTCAAGATGGCCGTCTGTTTGTCAGTTTGCAGGATATTTGTAAAACTTGTTGAAAGATTTCAAGAAAATCTGGTGGAAATAAAGAACTGATTTGTTTTTGTTGGGTTCTGAGACTCGACAATTTATCAACATTTTTACAATTTTCTCATAAACTACAGCATTTTAATGATCAAAACAAATTTGATAAGTGTATCTCTCTCTCTCTCTTTAATCATTGTATTTTGACTAAGTTTGCAACTAAAGCTTATTTCCATTACTGATAAATCTACTGATCATTTTCTGGATCACAATTAATCAGCAGTTTAGCCCATAATAAAAATAATAATTAGCTGGAGCCCTATTAATATGATATTTTGAGGGTGTTAAGGGTGTAGGCTTCTGGGTTATGTCTACTCACAGTCTATGGATGGGATGAAGGAAGGGAGGAAGTAAGCTGATCCAGGTTCAGTCAGGATGATCTTCCAAACAGGGTAGCAGAAGTTCACAACCTGAAAACACAAGAAACAGCAGGTTTGACATTTGAAATTACAACTCTAGTATAAAAAGTCTTTGACTGGCTCATTACAAACTTGTTTATGTTTGACAGTCCAAGATCTTTGCAGGACTAAAATGGGACATGAGATGCGTCGTTTCACATCCTGGACACTGTTTTGTCAATTATGAACATCGTGGGTCCAGTCAGTATTTAAATATATTATAGCTTATTGCTCACTTTCTATCATGGCATCAAAATGAAAAAAAAGACAACATAGAACAGTTCAAATTTACCCCAGTGTTGCTCAACCAAGCCAATAATAGAGAGTGTATGCGTGTGTGCGTGCATGTGCGTACGTGCCTAGGATCAGCATTAGAATAAAGCATGAATAATTTCTTTAGAGGAACAGAGCAGCTGTAGCCCTTTCACATGAAAATGAGCATTGCCCACACCCTAACACACACACACACACACACACACACACACACACACACACACACACACACACACACACACACACACACACACACACACACACACACACACACACACACAGCTATATTGAGTTTCTCCCCCTCACTCAGTCTTGACACACCACCACCTATTCCAGGAAAAAAAATCACAGCTCACAAAAAATTGGCAAAGTTTCCAAGAGGATCCTGGACATATTAAGACATTTAAGTTATTGCTTTTCTTAAATTCATATATAGCATATTTGTTGTCTGCATTTTTTCTTCAATGGCTGTATTTACATTCTATATATATCTCTCTATCTACCTCTCAAGGCTGGATTAAAATTGACTTCACATTCACGAGTGATTCCTAGGAAACAATGCAGTCAATGTCTTTACAAAATGCAAACCCAGGTTTTGCTGCTGCTTCCCCCAGTAAAAGAATTCGGCTGACGAAACTCGGGGCAGCTTTTGTTGTGATAAAACCACAGGAAAAGCATTTGTCATTACAGTTAGCGCTAACGACATCGCTCATAAAAAATGATTGAAAATGAATGAAAAACAGACTACAATTAGCACTTTGCAGTTGTGTGACTCCACCAACCAGTTGAGCTGCAGCATACATTCATGTCTGTCCAGACTCATATAATATAAGACTTTGAAGGAATCAAAGTGTTTTAAATTTTAGATTAGATAAAAGATATATGTATTTAATTATACAGCTCCCTTTTCACCATTTTCTCATATTTTATAGCCCAAACTGAACTTATGTACAGCTGATGTTACCGGCTCCTGTAGTATTAAACTTTACTTGCTGTTTCCACGGTAGCCACAGATGTCACCAAATCAACCAGGAAGTGTAAAGTGTAATGTTCCAGCAAAAGCAAGACAAAGTGAGACACTAATGTGTAATCATCTGCGAACGGCAAAATATTAATGGTACAAAAGGAGAGTACAAACCTCACTCAGTGTATGTGTGTGTGTGTGTGTGTGACACTGCTTCTTGCTCAAGTTGGCATCACTTCCTTCTGTTGTTTCAGTAAGTGTCTTAAAAGAGTCGCTCTGGCTGACAGTGGTAACTATGTGTTCATGGGAAAGAACACTTTTAAATAAAAATAACCTCCGTCTGCTTTGAGCTGCAGATATTTCATGTCTCTCTCTGCAGCATTAGCATGAACAAAAACTAAAAACAAGTCTTAAGCCATAAAAAGCCACTCAACGAAACTGAGGTTGGTTCACAAAGATAGAGGTACAAGCATGCACACACACAGACACACAGACACACAGACACACAGACACACAGACACACACACACACACACACACACACACACACACACACACACACACACACACACACAGTTCCCCAATGAAGAGAAACTCTGCAGCTACAAAAGTCAAAATCACTTTCACTCTTCACTGAACTTAATAATTCAACAGATCATTTTATTGGTTCCAGTAAAAATCATCTAATATAATGAGACATTAGACTAGATAGCTAATGCATGGATAACGACTTGATCTAAAGATCTAACATTGACGGATTTCCTGCCATGCAGCATACCTGGCACCAAAAATTAGGGTTAACATTGCAAGTATATCAAAAGCAAATGTGCAGGATGCCAGTGAAGATGAGTGAATTTTCACACGCTCAAACTCATTTCTGGTGCAGCTGTAAGAGTCGGCGTGGGTTTAACAAAAGACGGGCCTGTGTTGCGGTCAAACTTGACGCAGGAGACAAAAAGAAAAAAAACACCAGTCTGCAGAGACATGCTGAAAACAGAAGTGAGCTGGCAGGGTTGAGTTACGGGTCTCTTTTTGACTGCCTCTGAGGAAAAACTGCAAGCCTCAGTTCCCACAATATGAAGGAAGTAATCAATGAAGACTTGCTGATGAAGAACAAAAGGTTTAAGACACTGGTTCCACAAGACTGATTAAGAATAACAAATGATGTGCTCTCTCTTGTTTCCTTTGGGATGTATGGAAACAAAATATCTTCAAGGATCCATTCTGATAAAATCACAGATGCCTCCGCTCTCACCTTTTCGTCTTTTCTTTGAAAGGAAACACTCGCTTGATTCAAGTCAATTTTTAAAGTGACTTTTGTTTGATAAAGTTCAGCGAGGAAACACCACCAAACAGATCCACATCATCATGACCTCATCTGGTCTGAATCATTAGTCAGGAGACAAAAACTCTAAACCAGTGAGTCACCTTGATGAAGTCACATAGTCTCATTAGAAAAGCCAGTAAGCGCAGGACTAGCTTATTTCCATTTGCTTAAAATAGTTATTTAATACTGCAGGAATCTGTTCTACTACTCTGCTCTACAAGAGCAAAAGTACAACATTTCAGAGCAACATGCTTGAAGTGCTTCTCGTAAAACCTCGAGAAAATATCAAATAATACAGAAAAGGGCAACTTAAGCCTTTAAGAATGACAGCAGCGAAACATGCAATGTAACAGGTCTGTTTCATACCTTTGCATGAGAGGCCAGTGATTGAGTTTCAGCCATCCGTGTCACAGTGATGCTGTTTGCCAGGATGGACATTTGTCTGCCTCATTTGTATGAGGCATCGTGTTTAACATCACAAGGCTGCAGGGCGCTCTCACTAAAAAGAGACATACTGTGACAGTAATGTTGTCTGGATGAGGCCTGTACACCCGTATCTGCCTTGGCAAACTGACCAGTTGGTGTGACACAGCCTTTTTTCAGTCTGGCTGAATTTCAGAGTCAATGGTTTATATTTTCATTTCACACTGTAAACATGTCTCTGACCAAAGGGCAGCTCCAAAATATGATATACCTCTCATATAAACAGCAAAAAATACTGATGAGGTAAGGGGTTTAGAGATGATTGTGCCTTGATCATAGATGCAACAAATAAACTTGTATTCCTATAACAGGTTTTCCACCAAGCCCAGGCCTAAGTTGATCACCCGCTCAGCCTAAGCATCAGGGATTTTGAGGCGGCTCGGTCGACCCCTCAGCCCGAGGTTGACGAGGCAAAGTCTGCGAGTACTCCATCCTTGGTAACTGTTACTCAAGTTCGAATTTCCATGTTCCCACTAAGAAATTTCAACTGGAACGCCTCGTCTTAGTCGGATTTCGGGCTGGAAAAGTCGGAGGAACCTCACCAACCCCAACCTAAAAATCCAAGATGGCCGCTCAGCACATCAACAGAAGCGAAAGCTGTAATAATATCCTGTTTATTAACACATGATTAACTTAATCATGAAACCATTTTCAAAATTGATTAGTTGTTTAAGTCATTGTTTTTCAGCCAAAATTCACATCTGTTTTATGTCATTACAAATGTATAAATTGAGTTTATTTGGGTTTTGTTCCAACAAAAAAGCAATTTGAAGACAGGCATGTTTCACTATTTCTGTCATTTAAAACCAAACAATAAATTGATTAACTGAGAAAATTGTTAACTGCAGCCCTATTTTGAGCCACTCTGTCAGTACAACAGCTCGAGCTATACCATTTATCTTTACTCATGTCACATTCTCCTGTCTTATAAATTCTCTGTCTCGAACTGCCTGTCTGCAGAACGACAGCACTTTAATCCAACATCACTCAAAAGTGAAAGTCACCTTAGAAGTCATTCACCTGCCTCTTCACTGCATTGACACTGTAACTCGCTGTAAACCATGGGACAAGTCCGCATTCTGTATCTTTCATGTCTCAGTGCAGCATCGTTTTACTTCAGAAGTCCAACAAGTAATACCAGGACAGGTTCAAAGATAACTGATTAGCATACAGCATGATGGTGCATTTTCTCCCTATTGCCCAAACATAGATCAGATGTCACAGTCACAACATAAAAGCAGCATCACAGTCCGATTGTGTGTGTTTCAGGGTGATGATGATGGCAGCCTGAGTTTACACACATACCCGAGGACGTCTGCTCCGCTCTGTCTGCTGCCGATGGATGTAAACAAACTCACGCTGTAGACGCCGTCACGAGGCAAAGAGACTGCAGCCAGCCCTCGCCCTCTCCTCTTCCTCACCCTTTACTCTCTCTCTCTCTCTCCCTCCCTCTCCGACAGCTCGCTGCTTCCAAAACAATCGAGGCAATTAACTCTTTCCCTGCCTGGCCTGCAGCAATGGATGCATCGATTCCTAGTGGAAGATGTGATGTTTCTGCAGCCTGTCCTCATGGGGTGGACAAAATAAAAGAAACACCTGTCAGTAAAACACAATACACTTGTAGCAGCACCACAAACTGAAGCCTCAGGTTCAATCAACACCTCTCTAAAACTATTCTTAAATATTAAATATTTGTGTGATTTTTGTGTCTTACATACGTATGCATGGCTCTGTAGAAACCAGAAAGACTTTGTAGATATCAGCTTTAAAACTGCATCAAAGCAACATCATTTTTTGCAGGATGGAAATTTTTGATGCATCAGACATTTTTTGCAGTGTGGAGCTGGCTTGTACACAGAAACCATAGGGACACAAATCACGTTTTTTGCCATGCTCCATGTGGTGGTCCCATCTTTGGTAGCACGCACGCACGCACGCACGCACACACACACACACACACACACACACACACACACACACACACAGGTTCCACTCTTCTTTTTGATGCTTCTCCATTTTCCCCTGTGCTCATCAATAATTAAATGGACAGTTGCATGAGCGCCCAGCATCAGCAGACCAGTGTGTCTGTGTACTGTTAGTGCACCTCAGCTGAAAATGGAGTTGTGCATGAAAAGGCATCACACACACACACACACACACACACACACACACACACACACACACACACACACACACACACACACACAACATCCCTTTGAGTGTGTGTGTTAACATATGGGCTTACATTATAAATCGCTAAAGATACATCAATACAACAGATACTGGGAAAGGTTAATAATTAATCATTAAGTTGTCAAGCATATTTATATTATGTTATGTTTCAGTTCATTTTTTGTCTCAATTCTCTGTTCTTTGTAATTTCCAACAACTTTGATAATCATTTATCGTCATTTCTTAACAAAAACTGTCAAAAAATCACCAGTTTCTGCTTCTTAAACATATATTTTTTGGTTTTCTTACTCTATCAATAATAGTAGAGTGAACATCTTTTGGTTCTTGACTCATCTGACGAAGTTATCATGGGGAATTTGTGATGGGCATTCTTCAATATTTCTGACACAATACTACATAATTACTAGCTGCAGCCCTCCTTTTGTTTAAATTGTATTGTTTCACTTGATTTTATATGTGTACTTATGGGACTATCTGTTCTCCTTATTGTGTAACTATTGTGTTAACAGTTTTGTGTTAAAAATAACCCAAAGAGACTGATGGGTTATGGAGCGATCCATTTTGGTGAAGAGGATGATACAGCTCATTAACGACCCACTGAATGTCTATCCTCCACATTATGCAATCTTTATGCTTCTCCTCCTCCGTCCATCTAAAACAGACGGGCAATAAGACGCAGCAAGTGGCTAACATCTGTCGCTAACGTCACACGCGTGCTCACTGTGTACAAGGAGGAAGGATGAAGCAGAGGAAGACACAGATGAGGATGAATCAACAGGCTTCTGCTCGACCCTCTGGAGCTGAGTGGGAGAGTTTGGGAGAGTTTGATGAGTCATCACACACACACACACACACACACACACACACACACACACACACACACACACACACACACACACACACACACACACACAGGATACAGAGGAATACACTAACTCTGTGATTTCAAGTCAAATCACAGTCCATCAATACAGCTACGACAGTGTTAGTTTCTGCAACTAAATACGATTCACCTCTCATCTGAAATCTGTTCAATCAACACAAACAACAACAAAAGTCACTAGGGATTAATAGATTAGCTAATTAATCAATTAGACAACAGACAGAAAATTCACCAGCCACCGTTTTACTAACCAATTAGTTATTTCAGTCGTTTTCCAAGTAAAAAAGCCAAATATTCTCTGGTTCCAGCTTCTCAAATGTGAATATTTGCTGCTTTCCTCTGTAACAAATGTTAGTAAACTGAATATATTTGGGTTTTAGACTGTTAGTTGGAAAAAGCAAGCGATCTGAATAGGTTTCCTTGGGCTGTGAGAAATCACGTCGGTGTTTTTCTCTATTTTCTAATATACTATAGACACACCAATTAAATGTAATGCAATAATGAATTGCTGCAGCCCTAAAAATTATCTTAACAGTCTAATTACAGATTCCCAAGATAGTAGTAACTATATGGAAAAATCACCAACCAGATTCAAACCAGTGCACAGTGCCATGATAATATTGTCAGAGTAGAAAAGCCTGTTGAACATTCACCTCATCTCTCAAAGTGCCAGTTCCTGTGTCCTGTGTCAGTATTTAAACTTACAGCTCTGAGCCAAGGACAGACTGATGTTTGGGCTGAGGAGACAGAGAGTGACAAGCAGTGATTTATCTGGAAGTGCAGGAGGAAATGGAAATAGTGACGTTTTCCATGAGTACAGCAAGTAAAAACCAGAATGGGAGAAAGTGGCTTTGGATGGTGCAAAGCAAAGGTGCAGGAGAATAACTTTTTGAGCTTTTTCAAAATAAAGTTTCTTTGAGTTTTTTCATATTTGATTTGAATTAGGCATTTCCTGATCAGATAATTACAAAAACTGCAAATTTGACAAGACATTCAAGCTTTCGGTATGTGACAGTTTGATATGTGGCTCTATGAACGCATTTTCCATTTACCATAAAAGTACTGAGGTTTACCCAGAACTACCTATATCCTTATCACTTTTTAAAATAATTTAAATGCTAATATCATACTGCTATAGAGATGAGTTTTTTCTATTTCACTCAGGGACATAATCTTGATGTGTATATCTGCTAAATGAATCAAAAAATGGTCAATGACCTCTTATGTTTTTTTTCAAGAATGCCAAATAACAATATGTAAGGATTATGCTATCACATTCTGAATTATTGTCTACTATGTTACCTGCTACAGTTTATATCATACATTAACTTGATTTAACTTTGCTATCATTTTCTTACAGTCTTACAGTCAGTCTTACAGTCAAAATTCAAATCTCAAACCATAAAAGAACTGGCAAGCATCACAAAGTTTGTTTACCGGGCACCAGGACAAAGGCAAAGCTTTACAACACTCCCAAGTGAAACCATCTTCAGTCATAATGTAAAATGTGGTTATACATATCAAGTCAGCTCCACATTGAAAGCTTAATTTTCAAACAGGTCACTCTCCTCCTCATGAAGAGCATCATCAGCTCTTTGAACTCAGTGTCCAGCTGACCTTGACTCCTGCACAGATGAAACTCAAAACCAGCCTTGGAAAGCAGAGGGACTGCAGTGAACAGTGACGACAACATGCAAACTCTCACACAGACTCAGCACATGTGTACATCCACAGTCAGCATCCAGAGAGGGCATGCTGCACACACACACACACACACACACACACACACACACACACACACACACATATACATATGTACACTCAGCAAAATCAGTATACTCACACATTATACTGCAAAATCACATATTTAGTGTGTGTTTAACAGGATGATTTCTAGGTGAAAGATCATTTGCATATCATAAAACAAGAAAGGCAATAAATACTGTATGTTAGAATCCATACACTGCCTGTCACACACTCAGGCTCGGAGGAAAATGCACCGTTTCCTAACTAAGTTACGTAATACTAGCGGCAGCGGTGTTTCTCAGGCTATGACCTGGCTGCTACACTCAAGGAACCACATACACTTTGTAACATGAGTGATTGTTCAATTTATATAGCACTTTAGCCCAATTATGATCAATATTCTGCCCTTTTAAGTGCGTGTTCTGTCCTTGTTGCTGACCCCCTACACCCTATCATGCCTTGGCGTTAGTCTCATGTACTTAAATGCTTTCTTTCCTCTCCTGTCTTTAAGTTATGTGACGAAAATATGAGTCAGCGATGTCTTATTAGCTAAAGCATGTAAGTAGTTTCTGTTTCTGAACTTAAAGCTAACAGTATAAACACTGACAAAGCCGCAGCCGTTAGCTGTCTTCAGCCGATAAAACCTACATTATGCTGCGTCATTTGAATTAAAATATACTGCAAATAACTATTACTTACCAATTTAGTTACGTGTTGTGATCAAATATCCGTTTAATTGATTATGAGGGAGAAAAACAACAGTTGTGAGGAGTGTCCTCAAACTGCCGCACTGTTTCTGAGTGTGCCTGTCTGCCCATAGCCGCAGCAGCTACAGCCGCTGGCCACGCCCCCGCCTGCGTAGCACGCTTCCTACGTCATCACGCAGGCGTTTACGTACCACATACGTTTTTTCAAAAACAATTAAAAAATTTAAATAAAAAATAACGTATCTACAGAGAATAAAAGCAACTAACACCACTTTTTTCTGTCAATATAAAAGTAAGTACATTTGCTTAAGTACTGTACTCATATATTATACTTTTTACCACACTCGTTACTTTTATTTGGCTGGTACTAGTTAATTGATTAAGATTTTACACGGAAAACATACAATAAGTTCATTAAATTCAATACATTATAGATAATATGTGCACCACCACCAATGTCATCAGCATTAAAAAGCTTTTTACACATTAATTCACCAGTGACCAACGATAATGACTAGCCAACTTTTAGCTTAAATACTACATACTACAGCATACATACTACATGAAAGTATTAATTCATTAATTAATCTATGACTTACCTAATCTATTCAGAGAGAGACAATGATAATACTATTGATAATGATTATAGTTACCTTGAACTTACTCAGCCATTCCTCAGATAAACTCACTGTTGCAACGTAGAGTTGTCTTCTACTGTCATCTTGTGGAAATGATTGGTATTGCAGGTTTCAACAAACGTATTCAAACTTTTTTATATACAGTCTGTGATTCAAACCTGCAGCTTCAACTTTGTACACCCAACCCAAGTCACACCCTTGAACCTGTGCCTGTGGTTGTCATGGTTAATTTGAAGATTTTTACTGAACTACAGCAACAGGTGGAAATAACTTCTGGCAATGTGGCAACAACACTGTCAAGCTGTTTTGTTTTCATGTCATTTTGGAGTCCTCAGGGGCTCCACCCAGTAGGCATGGCACAGGTGACAAGCAGGTTCAGCAACACTTCAGCAAAACCAGAATTGTGTTGCACCTCAAACCAAAGTCTGTTAAGACTGTAGAAGGAAGTTTCTGTTTCTTGTCTTTTATCAAAAGGATAACTTCCCTTATGGCATTTTTTCAACTGGAACTTTGACATTTAATCTGGACATGGACTGGAGTAAAAATTATGTATGTTAAAATAATTATGTTATATTAGTTTTTATCTACTACAGCCTGTTGAAGGTGGACAACAGACATTTTTTCAATGTTATGGAGCTCATATTTTGAGTGTTTTGTAACTCACACATTGGAAATACTTGAGATCTGTGTTCACCGTTGGAAATGGGGACCTCGGTTTTATCTGAAGTCAGGACTCAAAGAGGAGTTTTTTGCATGCTTCTGCTCCTCTTGCTCTGCTGCTTGGCTGGAAAATGTGAGCTTCAGAAATCAAAACCTTTATCGGCAACCAACCTCCCCACTGTCAAACCTTTCCAAGATCAAAACAATGAACCTCAGGCCTTCCCCGAAGAGGAGAGGGCCAGCCTCCCTGTGTTTACTATGGACTACCCTCGGATACAAGTCCCCTTTGAGTTTACACTATGGATACTGTTGGCCTCCTTTGCCAAAATTGGTATGTTTGGATGAACCACCATGTCTAGTTTTACATTTGTGCATGAAGTAACAGAGTTTGTATCAGGATTTGCAACCAGAATAATTGCACAAACATTACTATGGGTGGCAGCAGCCTTCATTTTGCAGTAAGAGATTAGCACATGAGACTAGAGTCCAGTCTTTTCATTGTCTTCTCTCCAGGTTTCCACATTTACCACAAAATCACCATCTGGATCCCAGAATCCTGCCTCCTGATTACCATCGGCCTCATCGTCGGCGGCATCATGCACTCAGTTAAAGAGGAGCCCCCGGCTGTGCTCAGCTCCAATGTCTTCTTCCTCTACATGCTCCCACCCATCGTTCTCGACAGCGGCTACTTCATGCCCACAAGGCCGTTCTTCGAAAACGTTGGCACGGTGCTGTGGTACGCCGTGGTGGGAACTCTGTGGAACAGTATTGGCATCGGGCTTTCTCTGTTCGCCATCTGCCAGTTTGAGGTGTTTGGAGTTCAAGATATCAACCTGCAGGTCAGTGAAAGTCACAGGGACGACAGGGTGGTGTGTATCAGGTTAATCATATGTTAAAAGTGTGACAGAGTAGGAAAGTGATTTCTGTTGATTGAAAGGTCAAAGGTGACATCAATGTGTATCTTGTAATGCACTGAATGTGATATTTTCACATGTGGTTTTGATATTTTACTATAAAGTTGAGCTTTTACTTTGCTATTATATAGTCTGGAATATTTTGAAGGAAGACTGTTAAAAACAAAACAATATCTGCCTTGCAACTAACCATCTCATGTCTGTGGGCAAAGGTAAAACCTGAACATTGCACCCCAGCTTTGGAGCTAATATGGACAAAAAGTCCTTAAATCAAAATGTAAACATCCACTATTCAATGACAACTGGGCGTACTCCATCTGCTGCTGAAGATCATGTGATATGATCGAAAGCTTCATAGCAGCTACTACTGTAAATGTACGTAATGGTGGGATTGTTTTCTTAAATAATGGAGGACTTTCTCTAAATGTGAAGTGGTGGATTGAGTGTAAATGCCCGTAAACCAAACAGAAGAACTTTATTTGTTTTTTTACTCCCTTCACTTTTCAGGAGAACTTGCTGTTTGCCTCCATCATCTCGGCTGTGGACCCAGTGGCTGCTCTGAATGTGTTTGAGGACATCGGAGTCAACGAGCAGATTTACATAGTCATATTTGGAGAGGGACTCTTCAATGATGCTGTCACTGTGGTGCGTACAGTACAGCCTACCTTATAACAAACGAGGCTTATTGCTGAGGGATTTGATTTATTGGGCTGCAATTTCAGGCAAGTTTCTCTGCCTGTATTTGCTCACAGTTTGGCAAATGAGAACCATTAAAATTATGCCAGACTAGCTAATGCCTATTCCAGTCTGCAACATACTGATGGATGTATAGAGAACTGTCACTGGATTATCTTCATACTGTAGAAAACTAAAAAATGTGATGACTCTAAGGCAAGAGTTACAAAGTGTATTTTTCCATGCTTTTTAAGTGGGTTTATAGATTTTATACATGTGGCACATCAGAAATAATGATGTCCTGTCAAATTATAAGTCACATTGAATCTAAAACAAAGTGTTCAGATTTGCCTGAATTAGGACTGCAAACTTTACCACAGAAATTTCACCTCACACACAACCCCCCACTGAAGTTTGATCTTTTTGTGGTGGGAAAGAGGCAAAAAATGTCTTGTGATATGATCATTAATGCTGTATAAATGTTGGCAGCTAGTGTCAGCAGCTAATGCCCAGAATGCGACATTACATGAGTAAATTACAAATTTCTCACCACTGTGCATTTGTGAAAAAGCTTGCCATGCCTGGAGGGATGACACAGACTAGATCTCTGTGCCCCTGCAGTTTTGCCCTCAGTCTAGTTTGTCCAGTTCCCCATTGTTAAATGGGAATGTCAACCCGCCTTTGCTTTGGCTGAGTTTCGCTTGAAAGGCAAGTTTCACTTCCTGGCGCTAATTGGCTTCAGTTGCAAATTTTCTCCAAAGGACAAGTGTGCTTAGAATATGTCAGTTTTACCAGTTGAACAACCCAAGTCAGGTTGACACATGATCATCAGCCTGACCCAAAAATAAGTTGAACAGTTTTAACAGTAGCTGTATCAGAGGAGATTCATCAGTGTTTTAGCAGTTTGACTTGCTTGACAGCAGCTACCTGAAATCTGCCGTTTACTGTCTGTGTTGGTGTTAAGTGTAAAAAATACACCCTACATCCAGCCTTGATCTGTATGTGGACTTATTTTTTATCTGATCTCAGGTGTTCTGTCTTTGTGCCTTGCTCTCCTCAGGTACTGTATAGCATGTTTTCCTTCTTGGCAGACCTGCCCATTGTTGAATCCACTGACGTGTTCCTTGGAGTGGCCCGGTTCTTCGTGGTGGCGGCCGGCGGAGTCCTCTTTGGCCTTCTGTTTGGATTCGTGGCAGCGTTCACCACACGTTTCACCCACAACGTCCGTCAGATCGAGCCCCTCTTCGTCTTCATGTACAGCTACCTGGCGTACCTGGTGGCCGAGCTGTTTGCCATCTCCAGCGTCCTGGCGTAAGTGAAGGCCAAACCCAGATCGGTCCACACAGCTGAATGAGAAAACACAAGTGTTTGGAGAGTTAGAAGTTATAGAAATGCAGCAGGTTTAATGAGCAGAGGGTTGCTGGTTTCAAATACAAAATACAAATATATCAGGATTGTGAATAAAAATGTGTTGCAGTTGCTACATTTTTTAATATTTGGAATATAAGAGTTTACAGAGGTTGCAGCGCTGAGAATACCTGCACAGATTCTCTAAATGCCACTGAAATGTGCTTTATTGCTTCCTTTCCTTTCGGCTTGGAAATATGGAGTTTACCAAAGAATAGTAGATAACCCTGCTCTGTCTGCATTAAGAAAGTTACAGTATAGCTGTGCATACATACACAAACTATAAGGGCATGTTTCCTTGGCTTTCTGTGGTGGCTATAGAACTGAATGCGGGCAATAGCTGCTCCTAGATGTGAATCTTTACCCTCCAGACTCTAAACATGTTTGTCTAAGGCTTGATATTTATACAACTTGCACAAACTTGCTCCTCCATGTTTTCCACCCTCTGTGGACATGACACAAAGGGAGCGAGAGTTATGTTTGACATGACATCAGGCAACGGATGCATGTGTCAAATATTCAAATGATAGCATCGCCTAACAAATGCATCATCATCAGTTTTTTTAAGAGTTTATTCAGTGTAAGAGGTGATGGAAGATACTCGGCTCATTAAGAAACATTTTGAAACAACTCTAAGTAGCTAAATTTGAAGATACATGGGTGTACATGTTGTGCAGCATGGACTGATGGACAATGATGAATTAACCTCACCCCTTACCTGCTAACTGCCACAGGAGGAGGCGTCTGTAGGAGGGCTACTACTTGGGTTTATCTGCAGGGTTAAATACAAACCTCTCCATTGCAAAAGCTCAGTCACACATTTCTGTTTTTTTCCCTCCCTGCAGCATTATCACATGTGCTATCACCATGAAGTACTACGTGGAGGAGAATGTGTCTCAGAGATCCTGCACCACCATTCGCCATGTGGTGAAGATGCTGGCAACCGTCTCCGAAACCCTCATCTTCTTCTTCCTGGGTGTTGTTACTATAACGACCGAACACGAGTGGAACTGGGCCTACATCCTGTTTACGCTGCTCTTTGCCTTCATCTGGAGAGGACTGGGTGAGAGAATCAGTTTATCGGGGAGATCATAACAAAGCTCTTCTCCAGTTTCCCGAGTTTATCAATCTTAAGTCTTTTTTCTGTCCTACAGGAATTCTGGTGTTGACACAGATCATCAACCCGTTCCGTACCATCCAGTTCAATTTCAAGGACCAGTTTGGACTCGCCTACGGAGGCCTACGAGGGGCAATCTGCTTCGCCCTGGTCTTCACCTTGCCCGATAACATCAACAGAAAGAATCTGTTTGTCACGGCTTCGATCGCCATGATTATATTCACTGTTTTCATACAGGTAGGTCATTTGTCACCCTGTACGTCCTGTTGTATAATGTGTGGAGAATTTAAACAGCCTTTTTATATATGTATTTAAATATTTTCTACCGTTCTTGAAAGTCATACCTACCACCAATTACAATCGCTTATAAATGGTGTCACAGTTAAGTTGAATTTATCTATTTTGTTTTTAAATGTTCTTCTTTCCAGGGCATCAGCATCCGTCCCATCGTAGAGTATTTAAACATCAGGAGGACCAACAAAGACCTGAACACCATCAATGTAGAAATCCACACCAGGGTAAGTATCAGCTGCAACAGATTTAGTTTTCTGTTCTTCACTGATTTCAACCCTTTTTTTTTTTTTTTTTTTACATCCCTGTGTTTGACTGTATTTTGTCCAGGTGATGGAGCATGTTGTCTGTGGTATTGAGGACCTGTGTGGCCAGTGGAGTCACTACTACTGGAAAGACAAGTAGGATTATCTGATTATCTATGTTAACGTGATTCGATTGAAATTATAATACGTTCTTATGTTTCTTGCCATCTCTCCTCCTCTAATGTGAACCAGTGGCTCTCTTCCTGCAGATTTACACTGATTTGCTCATGAATTTAAATCAAGATAGAGAACACAAAGCTTGATATGCCAATAATCTTTATTCCTTTGTCTGTGCGTCAGGTTTAAGAAGTTCAACGATCGTGTTTTGAGGCGTATCCTGCTTCGAGACAACAGGGCCGAGTCCAGTATTGTGTCTCTGTATAAGAAACTGGAGCTGCAGAACGCCATTGAAATACTGGACACACCTGTGGCAGACCTCAGTGCAGCGCCATCTATTGTCTCTCTGCAGTAAGTTGAACAGATTGAACGGTTTCAACCTTATTTATTAATAAAAGACTTAGTTTCTCATTAAGTGGAAAATTAACAAAAACTCTGCACATAGATGGGATTTCCTCCATAAAGTCAATAGTTTTAAATGTTAGTGAGTCTTGAATAAATGTTTTTCACTCAGATACTCTGCAACCTAATAGCTTCACAACCTGGCAGCCCAAACGTTGTAGCATTAAATCAGCTTCTGTGTTGATACACAGGCAAAGTCTTTAAGTAAGACAACAGAAACTGGATCTGCTTGAGTTGAGTGCATCAGCTAAATGCACAAAACTTTGATACTAAATCTAATTTGGCTCCAGCTGATGATGCCGTTTTCCACCCTAGATCCTAAGTCCATTAATGTCAGTAGTAATAATAAAGCATTATACTTCGTAAGTGTCTAATTCACTGCTCATTGCTCTCGCCTGCAATCAGTGATGAGATGAAGGAGGCATCTCGACCGAAGAAGAAGTTCCTGGCTGCTGACGTGAGGAAAATGCACGACATCCTGTCAAATAACATGTACAAGATCCGACAAAAGGTAACGTCAACGCCACAACTGCAGAGAAATATCCTATATATTTTATATTCCACACAGTATTTTAACACTTAGGCTGTGTTTGTGTCATTTGCCTCTGTCCTAAAAGGGGCAGTTTGCTTTTAAATTGTCTAAAACTAAAATGAAGTTTAGTTTAACACCATTTCAACAACTTCTTTTCAACCTTCACGACTACAGGTTCAACACTTTTTCTCCTCTGGGAAATTTTCCTCTTCAGACATCTTTTACCTGAAACTGCATGTGTGTGTTAGTGTGTGTAATGCTTCTCACCGGCAGTCTGACCTTACATGGTCATTTTTGAGCAGACCGTTGTATAAAATTTGAATAAGACATCATGACAGCAGTAGGGATAAATTTAATGAGCTAATATGCCTTAGGTTGAAAAATAATTATAAAGCCTTTGAGCAATCAAATGGAATAAAACATTTTGACAGTGGAAACATTTAAACTAATCAAATTTACAGAACCATAACACCAGGGTTAAAATGAGTAAAAATAATAATTTCAATAATTTCAATAATATTGAAAGTTAATTTGTGTTTTTAAGATAAAAGAGCAGTTAAAGTGAGGTTGTAAGAGTCATTAGCAGATTCAATAATTTATTTGAAAAGTATTTTTGCAGTTTGAACTTTGTGAACATTGAGAACATTATTTTTACTATGGCTTCTATTAAACACTATTTTTTTCTGCAAGAAATCATCTGAACTTTTCCCAGACTTATAGGATAAGACTGACATTATTCTATATTTTTGTGACTGTCAACAAATCTCATGAAAAGACCAAAATCAACGATGTGTTTGATCTGTCTCTTGATACTTTCTGACTTCTCTACTCTGTCTGTGGCCCTCAGCCTCATAGTAAAGATATACATTTTTAAAAATGGGTCATAAATATATAGTATCATCTTTAAAAAAATGCTTTTTAATTTCCTAAAACAGCCGGACTCTGTAGTTTCAGAAAATGTTACAATAACAGGGTTAAATAGTGAATTTGTTGGGGACTACTTTCAGCTGTGGATTGATACACATTTGGTGCTCTAGTGAGTATTTCCAGAAGCAGGACAGTGTGTGTGTGTGGGATGGAGTCAAAATAAACTACAGTGTGTGTGTTCATGGTGATCAAGGAACATGTCACCCAGAGTAACAGTGTGACTCACTGATGTGTTGTTAATAGCTTTTGGAAACAATGGAGCTGTACAGCTCAGAGGAAAAAGATATATCAGGCTTGTTAATAGGATTAATTAATTGTTTTGGTGGTTTCAAAAGCAGCAGTGAAGCTCAATTGTTCAATTCTCTCCAAATATCTCACAATGTTCACCAGACGATGGCGTACACCAACAAGTACAGTCTGCCCGACGAAAGCCGAACCAGGGAGATTCTGATCCGCCGCCACGCGAGCATCAGACGCAGCCTCCGTCCCGGAAGTCTCCGTGAGATGGTGGGTTTTTATTTTGGCCGACATTAAAAATATGTTGCCACCTTTTTTCCCCCACCCTGCCTGACCTTCAGTCTTCTTCCTCTTCCAGCCTGCACTAAACATCCCCAAGTCTCAGAGGTACTACTCCCTGCAGGCCGGTGGAGATCTGGAGTCTGCCCTCAGAAGACGAAGTTTCGGTGAGTTCGTAGAAGTTTGATTTGTCTCTCTAGATGAATAAATCACATAAAAGATGACTTCTGGTTGAACTATAATCAAATCCTGGTGTTATATTAGGTGGTAGTGAGGTGGGCCGTCCCTCAGCTCGTCTCCAGTCCTCTGGTGTGTCGCCCCGCTCCTCGTCCCGCTCCTCGTCCAGCTCTCTGGTTCCTTTAAGGAGGTTGAACACCATCCAGGAGTCTGGGAGTGCAGGGGAGCAGCCAGCTGCTTCTCCCCGCCCACACTCTCCATCTCTTGGAGTACACCCTTCGGACAAGAGGGGTCCCGGAAATCTTGGTGGTTCCAGCTTCAGAGTCAGGAAAGCACCAGCTTCCGCACCCAGGAGACCCAGCTCAGATTGGGCAGAAGGAGACGAAGACCCTGCCAACCCCGAACCTCCAGGAGGAGGGGTGGAACCAGTGCGACCTCCCCAGCTACCACCACCTCGTGGCTGGATACCTGAGAACCAGGATGCCAGAGAAAATGGGGCAGGAAATCCCCTACTTAGACACTCGTCACAGGGGTCTCGAGGCACAGGGAGATCATGACGAACAGAGGACCGAGGGAAGGATTTTGAATCAGGTCGGCTGCTCCGGAGCACAAACAAGAGGCTCATTTACAAACTTGAACTTCAAAACAGAAGAGTTTAGTTGAGAAAGACTCTTGATATTACCTGCCTGTTCTCTTAATTATGCTGGGGTTTTTTTTTTACTCATCTTTTCTAGATAACATTTGGCTATTTTACTTTTAATTCATTGAACAGAGAGGTGGTGGTGTCCACATCCCACCCTCTGTTTAAGACAACAGGTGACAATCAGCAAAGGAAAAAACCTTGGATTGTAGCTCCCAAAAAAGTTTGAGAAATGATCCCAGCAGGACTGAAATGTCTTTCAATCTAAAAAAAAAACTATTAGTACGTTTTTTTCCTGAACCAAGTTCCTGCTTTCTGCCTCCTGAAATCTTTCTGTTTGCAAAATCAAAACTGCAATCCTGTAATGCAACATGCAGGGCCATCATCTGCATGGTATGCAAGTGTTTTTGCACACACACACACACACCCTTTTTTTATTTGTCAGTTTTTATAATTGTGCATGGGTTTATTTGTGTGTGCCAATAAAGGGCACAAATTGGAAGCCATGAAAGTCAATAGTTTAAATGACTGTAATATTTAAAGTGAGCATACACTATATTATGTACTGGTATGGTTTTAATGTGGCATGAGTACTGTATGAAAATAAATACATTCATGCTGATGTTGCCTTTCCATCTGTGCAAACAAATACTCAACATTAGCTCCACATGATCCTTGTTGTCATCTTGTAAAAATAGCAAATTTTCTGCACTCCAAAGCCAGAAACAAAGGGATTAATGAGTGATTAACTTCAGCTGTCATTCAAGCCCACGCAAGGCAGGCCTCTTGGTTACTTCCATACAGTCAGTGCAAGAATAATACATTTGTTAGAGAGAGAGAAAAAACTGTATTAATCGGGTTATTATTGGTTATTTATATTTTACCACCTCCCCCCTCCCCCACCCCCCCCCCACCACCCCCCTCCCCACCACCACCACCACCACCATCCAATGAAACAGATGGCAGCAACGTTGCCTCTGCAGTGTCTGCTAAAATTAACTGCGAGTTAAGCTTGGAGTTTGAGCCAGTAACTTACACAAGTTCGGAGGAAATATAGTAAAGATTATTTCTTTCTTTTTTGCATATTACACAACAAACCTTGTCTCATCATTGTAAGTCTAATTCTGATTTATTAAACCTTGAGTCTTACATCTAAAGATTTGAGGTAGCGACTTCCTTCTGGATATAGATCCACTTATATAACCAGATGACATACGGACATGGAGTAATGTTACACTATTGAATTATACCATTTAACCAATGCATTTGAAAGCAGGCAGAGGACCCACAGGTACTATCAAACTCAAGGAAGACTGTTTAGTGCTCTATCTCCTCTCTGCTGTTGGCTTTAATGTCCTCTTTTATTAGTCCACCCGACTCCCTGACAGCCTTCCTCGCCCGGTGTCATCTTTCAACGTTTACGTCTTTATATCTGCCAGGCACAGAGAGCGAATGTTATAAAATATCAGTTTTTCTGCACAGTGCTTTCTGATAATGTCGTTTCTTAAAGGTCCTCCGAAGAAGAAACCTGATTCCTCTTGAAATTCAGCAAATAAAAGGATGGGAAAAAGAAGCAGAGGTGTTCAAAGTCCCACTTAAAATTTCATTTTGGGAACAACTTGCTGCCTGTAACTTATCTGCTGACACACGGGAATGTATGTACAAAATCAAATTCTGCATGGTCGCAGCAGCAGAGGGCTGGAAATGTTCAAATATGAGTTGATGATTCTGTTTAAAACGGCACCAAATTTACATCTTTTCTCATAACTTTGAGTCAGAAAAGATGCAGTTAATTTACAGTATTTAATTCTCTCTGCCTTTGGTAGAAATTATATTTCAAATCTCTGTTTGGAGTGACTGGGAGAAACATTTTGTGTTGGAAAGTCAATGAAAAGACTACAAAGAGACACAAGACAACTACAAAGACACAACAACACGTCTACAAAGATTCACAAAAGGAGCAAATAGATAAAAACTGACAACAAAGCGACGTAAAACACCGACAAATGATACAGTTTGTCATGTATTTTGTGTCTGGCGTCCTATGAAGGAGGGGTGGGAGGGCTTATACAGGTCTATGCCCGTTCGTTCATATTAATCAAACATCAGCTCATATCAATAATTTTCTAAAAACCTGAGAAGAATGAAGCTTGATTTTTTTTAGGAAATACACGAAACAAAGTTCATTTGTATTAAAAACAGGTTGAAGAAAATCTGGACTTGATGAGGAGATTTTGTGCTGTTGATTTGTTTTGCAACAAAAACCACATAACTGTTACAAATGTGTTGGCATTTATTGTGAAAGTGTCTACATTAACTAACAAGGTGCATCATTAATTTCTCATGTCATAACTGAGTATAAATCCTCCACCCTGGCCTTCAGGCTCATTACACACCACGCTGTGTTTGTCTTGATTAGTTGGGGCTCCTCTAATTAAAGATGTTCCACTGTGATTAGTAACATTTCATCATTAACTGAAAATCACTACAGTATGAAATTGACTATTTTTCTAATGGGTAAAGAAAAAAATAACAAACTCATGATAAATGCACAAATTGGGTGAATTATAAATATGGTGAATATATGAAGATTAATCAGAGGAGAGAGCGTCAGAGTTAGTTTAAATACAAACCTTCGATCACACACACATCCTTGTTAGACAATGAATGGTTTTCTACATGTCACTTGTTTTTAAAGGGTTTATTGCCTTTCAGTCACATATCCACTCATTCTCACCATTTGTCTTTCTTTGATTAAGAAGCAGAAAGTACGGTGGCCTCTTGGTTCAAAAGACTGTGCTGGAATTTCTTTATTTCTTGTTTTATTTTCTTCATAACATTCAGAGACGTTTATAGTGGAAAATCAATAAATATCTACTTTATTTTTTGGTCAGAAATGAAGCATTATAAGGCGCAGTTATGTAATTTAGCGATTACAGCAGCAGAACAGGCTTTTCTCACATCTATAATGTTGGAGAGAAATGTGGACATGATCATTACCACATTTACTGTGGTGTAAGTGTTCTGCTGCAGCTAAACTGGCTTCATTTGAAAAAGACACTTGCACCATTAGATATCACAACTTAAATGACTGATTTAAACAATCCCCATAAAAATAAATGGCAGTAAACACACAATTTCCATCTAAAAAAAAAAAAAATCATTAAAAATAAGAAAACAAAACAGAAAACACCTGAAAGTTACAATTTGCCATGTGTTTTAATTGTTGGGTTCCTGAAGCGACCACTGCGATATAAGAGGGTTTTCCATCCTGCCATAATTCTGGAGGGGAAAAGCTCTTTGAAAGTTATGGACATAAAAAAGAAAAGTACTGCAAAAAAAACCAATGTGTTAGCCGCCATCTTTAAACCTTTGTCAGAATATCCCAAAAATCCCAACGGACTTCTGCATAGATTTATCGTATCCACCCATAAAGAGCCTGAGCTGGAAGTTGACCTCCTGCGTGGACGCAGCACTTTATAACCTTTGAATGGAAATCCAATGGAAACTTGGCTGGTGGCAGTTCATAACGTTAAAAGCTGCACATGCTCAATTAGAGTGATCATATGCTGGACAATAAATATGATTAGTGGCATGGAAAACAGCCAGCTCATCAAATATGCATCACGGACATACATTTTTAATGGGGACAACCGTTTACTGTAACGTACAACAACAAATCTGGGAAGAGGGATGAAGATTTAACATGGACACGTACATATGGATATGAGGCTTAGTTACAACGACTTTCATCATAAATCTTTCACAAACTGATTGATGATCTGCACATGTGGAGTTTATACGCTAACAGACATCTAATGATTTTAAATAAATCTCATTAGTCCTTGGCGCCAAATTAAAGCAACATACTGTTTTGTAAGTGATACTAAATCCACTGCACCTTCTCTCTACGCTATAATTCTTAGCACAAGATCAATTTAATGGGCATTTTCTCATGGTCAATTTTCCACTTCCAGGTTCTACCATTAAAACATCAATAAATAACTGTAGGGCAACAAATGCTGGAGGAAATAAAGGAGTGTTGAACAGAACCTGCTTTTTGAGCATCGTCATGTTTAGTTACATTTCCTAAAACTTGAGTCAAGTTAAATTACATCAATTATGTCAGGCAATTGACTTAAAATATGTTCATGTAGCCTGATGTGCCCTTTAATTTTCACTTCTTCATTCAGTACCCATAAATTACCATAATTATGGTGGCCAGCTGTGATTGGCTGCTTGTGTTTGCTGCTAATTCCTGGAGACTGTGCATGGAAACACTTCATAACACAACCTGCAACTTAGACTCTAATTTCATTGTATGAACCAGGTCCGAACAGAATAGTGACCTGCTCCAGTAGAAGAAAATAAGATTATATGGAATCGTGTAAATCATGTTTATATACAACTAAACTGCACCGCCATTCTACAAAATGTATTTCCTGTCGCAGAAAGATCATTTCTAGGAGACAGGGCTGTACATACTGGGGGACCAAAAGAAAAAGGTACTGGGAAACAAAACTGACAATGTTATTCTCACTGTATAATTAATAATAATTAAACAATCTATTTGTTGTATACGATTACATTACTTTAGTGTGTTCATTTTTCCTGTGTATCTATTGCGAGCTGCTGAAACTGGACCAACAAAAGATAAACCCGCGGACAGTGTTGGATGGATAAAAAATTCCGTTTCTTTCCTTCTGCTTCTTCAGTCTCTACTCAGACTGAAACAAACAGAAGCTGGTTCACCAGGGGTCCAAGTTTCATCCTGTCAAAACACCTCTCGTGCAAACACGAGACCACCCCTGTGAGATGCATTAAACACATCACAGGGATGCTTTAAATGTAAAAAGCTTGAAAAAGCAACATGCCTGCAATTTCTTTGCCTGGAGCAAATTTGCATTCTGATGAAGAAACGTCTTCGTATGTGGGAGGCACTGGCAAACATCCTGGTTTATGAACTGTCTGTCAGCTGCATGTGAAGCTGCACACACTCTACAGAGAGGGAAGAAGAGAAAAAAAGAGAGAGAGGGGGCGGGACTGCGTTTAAATGTGGCGTTCGGACCATTTTCTGCCACAGAAAGAAACAAAGGAGGGAAAACATACTGTGTTTTTAAAACGCGTCGCCTGGGGTGAAGCATTTCCAGCCTTCAGTTCTCAGTGGCGTCTGTTTCTGCTCGCAGGAAACTTCACAACTGAACAGCTGCGACTGACGGGGAGATTTTATTTTGATACCCAGTGTTTCAGGTAAAGGGGCATTCAGTGAAAGTGAGGAGCAGAGATGAATCAAACTGCGTCCGTCTCCCATCAGATTGAGTGTCAGCCAGCCAAGGACAGCAAGGTAGGACTGATTTGTTCAATGCTGTGGTTTGTTTGTCATCACTGACAGGATGTAAACCCGGCATACTAACACTGAACATCTGCCAAACTTTATCTCAGCTGTCACACTCTCTTTGATCCAGACTGATCATTTTCATATCCATGAGCGGCAGCTGCCTCAGAAATCTGCTGCAAACGGTGGATATTTCGTTTTTTAAATGAAAGTTATGTTGTGTTTATCTGCATGATAAACACAGGAATGTAATTTTTCTCCTTCACTTCTTTTTGTTATCACCTTTTAATTATCTTTAGAGAGGCAGGACCCTGTTTAATTCATTACATTTAAAGTTTTCGTGTGTGATTGATTGAAAATCATCCTTTTCATCCTTTTCTAAAATACTGAATAAATACTGGTTCCTCATGTCAGTTTTGAGGATGTCATTATGTTGGTGTTGTGAAGACAGTAACTCAAGGACGCAGTAGAAACTTCCTCCTTAATCACCCATATGTAGCAGATCTGATCAGAGTTTGACGCGCCTTGCTGCATAAATGTGGATATTGATAATGGGTTTTAGAAACTTCTAAGCCTCTTATTTTTCACGGTATCTGCAGATCATGTAAAAGTGAGGATGTTTTGTTTTGTTATGTTAGCAATCTGTCGCAGGAAAAACAGGCAGCCGAGGATGAGGATTGCCACTCTTTGAGTTGAAATCACCAAATAATGGAAATCTGTGTGTCTCCATCAGCATCAGCAGCATGTTCTTGTTGTATCTCGAGAGGCAGCAGCAAATTTATGAAGCAACTAAAACCAGGTGACACATGAGGCTGGATCACTGAGCTTTTGATTTATGACACAATTAAAACCACTCAGGCTAAATAATGCAAATGAAAAGCAACAAAGCGTCCATGGTCATTTTTTTTTTTTTTTACTGTTTCCATGTCTTCTCGGTGATTTGCACTGTGACTTCTGGACTGGATAGCGTCAGGGGAAAGGGGAAAAAAGTCAAGCTAGAGAAAAAAAAAAGAAGCTGTTGGAGAAACAACATGAGCAACGTTACTTGTCATGTATCTAAGGAACTACTTCTTTCTGTGCATGTGGCTGCCGCTGTTATCGAAGCTGCCTCCTGCCAGATTACCCCCGTCCTGCTGCTGTGGGGCTACAGCAGCACAGGATTGTACGGGATTATACTGTGGCTGTTCGTTTCGCTGTCTGAGGGATCTGCTCGCAGCTCAGAACCGCTTTGCATAAACTGCAAGCAGTAATGAAGCTCTTTAATGTTGGAGCAGGAGATGCAGACATTTGCTAAACTTTTACTTTTAAACCTTATGGAGCTTCATTCTAGCCTATAAACGCTCTCTGTTAATGAGTGTGGAAAACACTAAAAAAGAAATGACAGGAGGCAAACATGACCTCAGCAAAAGGGTCATAAAGTCAGTGGTCCAAATTAGTTTAGAAAGTGATTTTGAAGTTTTGAGGCCAGGTATGATTTTTCATGGTTCAGATGTCATCACACAGTAAAACCTACAAAGTATGGACGGTGTCAAATGAGCAAACTCCATTTGCTGATAAAAGCTGTGAGATGCGGAGAAAGCTCTGGAAGTAGCCAGGAAGTGGAAAATGATTTTGTCAAACTGCTGAGGTCTGCTGAGGTCCTGAGGTCAACAGCATTCCATACTTAGTAACTCGTCTTTCAAGCTGTCTCACGGTTACTTTGTACGTTCCCCTATTCAATGAAGAATAAGTAAAAGAAAGAAAACGTTGTGAAGAGCATTTAAAATGGATATAAAGGTTTCCGTACAGGATGTGTTGGGCTGTCCGCCCACACAGGACCTGCCGCGATGAAAAGCAACTGAGGGGAATTCGCCGCCTGTGAGACAGAGGCCTTAACAGAGCGGCCGTGGTCACCCTCGATTCACAATCTGTAACAAAACAGCCGCCAGACGTCTTTACAGCACGTCAGTCAACTCACTCTGTGTGCAGTCTCAAATCAAAGGTGCACCGGAGGCGTGAAATCTAAACATAGTCACTGCCAAAGCAGAAATCATAGGTATAAACATTAACTATGCAGCAGTATGTGCTGGTAACATCTTTTCTCACTGTCAAGCTCTTCTTATTTAGAACAGTGGCATGTTAGGGCTTATTGTGCTCAGCTCGATCAGTTCAACCAGTTACTCTAGTTCCTCTGTTTCCTGTGTGTTGATTGGTCAGTATTTCTAAATGTGGCATCTGTAACTTTGTTAGAAGGCAGCTGTTTGTACATGCCAGCAGTTTTCTGTGTGGCTGTCTTCATTATCTGCCATGCATCAGCTTGATAACAGCACTGCTCCGATTGCGGTCTGACCTGACTCAGCTTCCAGCTGTTTTTTTTTTTTTTTTAAACTCCAGAGAAAACTTCCTCTGGCCTCGTTAACTCTCAACATGATCCACGATAAGCAAAGTTTTTGGATAACCCTTCTAATGTGCATCAGCCAAGTTCAGTTCCAGCTGCTTCCACAGGGTCCAGTTGGATTGTTTTCATGACCAGGTCAATGATGAATGGGAACAAGAGTGGTGACAGAGATTTTGATTAAAAAACCATCAGTTTCGCTCAATAAAATGTCAGGAAATAGTGAAAAATGTCTGTTACATTTTTACTACAGCAGAGGGCAATGTCTGTAAATGTCTTCCTTTGTCCGACCAACAGCCGTAAATATTCTATTTACGATGATATAAAACGGAAAACTACAGAAAAGTGGCAAATTCTCATATTGAGAAGCGGGAAACCAGTAAATATCTATCTAATTTTCTAACATTGTTGACCTTTTATTTTCAGGCCTGATCTCTTATCATCTGATTCGTTGATATTATACAAACCTTCCCCAGCAGTGGCAGCACTTTCTTCTGTATTTTTTGCATTAAAATGATCATATTTGAACTACTTTCCTTTAATATGTGCAGATGGAAGCAGGTTGAACGTGAATCCGACATGCTGGAGGATTTTATATGAAACATGAGATTATAAATGTAGTTTAACTGTGGGCCTGATTCACTGTTATGTGCAGCTGGTTAGTTCTGGATTCAATCCTCAGAGCTGAGAGCAGTTGGTAAATTGGACTTTATTAATGAGGTACACAAAAATCCCTGTTTAAAATTATGCATATGTATTATGTTGTCGTAGAACAAAATGTAAACAGTGGCTCACTTTACTTACTAATTTAGTTTTTTTTCTGTTTTTTCACTTCCTCTCCATCTCCTCACTTTCAGTTGCTGGCTGTTGCTAAGTAACATGTTAATCTAGGACATTTTTATCATATATAAATCAGTCAAATCCCATTTGCACAGGGTCAGGAGAGTGGGAGGGTGTTCATGCACTAGAGTTTGCAGTGAGTCAGTTGTAGCAGCGCCGAGCATCACTTTAAAATCTGTTGACATCGAGGAGTATGCTTGCTGTTTATTTATCCATCTTGTACGTAATTGAAGATATCCAAATGTTTTCATGAATCTGTCCTTGAACTCAAAAGGCTGAGTCTTACCACAGCAGGTAGATTTTGTTTTGTAGGGATTCACAGATCTGCCAGAAGAAGATTTAGGCACGAGCCCTGCATCAGCCACCTGCTGAAGTAAAGACCAGTTTTACCAGTTTTAATTATGGTTCCATCCATTTAGAGGGGTTTTATACATTACTGAGCCACATTAATATTGTGCTACTAAACTCTGTGCCTCTAATTTCTCCGCACAAATAGCTCAGCTCTGTAGCTTTGTGAAAGCAGTTCTGGTGTGAACTGAAGCAGCACATTTAAAGCATCTGTTCATGAAGTTCATCTGCATAAAGCAGAGAGTCCGAACCTGAGGGTCAGGACCCCTTAAGTGGGTCACAAGATAATTCAGAGGAGTCACGAGATGATTAATACATTTTTGGTTATTGTTTTGTAAAACACCAGAAAGTTGAGGGATTTACTGGTGAAAATTCCTCTTTAAAAAAAACAGAGATTTTTGAGATAAGGAAGTGGCAAATGGGCACTAGGTTTTCATCAAAATGTGGCACAAAAAAGATGAATTAATGTGAATTTTTATCTACAAATGTCACATGAATATTCGGAGTTGAGGGCTCCTGATTGTCCAGTGGGGTTCTATTAAACCATATCAGAGGAAGAAGAAGCTGCAAGGGCATGTTAAAGCACCAGCCAAATCCAAAATGCTGAAAATACCACTCTCTCCCAAAATGGTGAACTTTTCCTTTATGTTCCAAACATAACATGTAAAAGATTGCCACAGAGTTTAACCATCTTGAGCAGTTCCCAATCACACTTTAAATCGCTGAATATTAACATTAGCCCGGTGTCGTCACTGCCATCTGTTACCGTGGAGATGGATGCGCTCATTAGCATGTGAGAGGTGGAGGAAGGTGACAAATCCTGTCCTCATTATCACTGTATTTACTGCGCTCGTGCTCATAAACCTGTCATTAGCATGTTGACCCTTGAACAGTGATATGCATCAGTAGCCAATTCTAACGTCTCCCACTCACTCAGTAAAGCTGCTGCAGAGAAACAATACAATCGTGTGCATACTGAACGCTTTAGTGCGCTATGCCACTTAATGAAGGTGAAAAGCAACACTTTGAGTTACCGCTGCCTGAACCAATTCACACAAACAAGATTTGTTGTTTAGAAATCCGAAACGCAGAGCTGAGCTGTTTTGCACAGCCTACACTGTTATCTGGAAGCCAGGCTGTGTGAGAGATGAAGAGTCACACTGCCAAGTTTCCCCACTACCTAACACACAAGAATGCTGTCATTTCAAACTGAGGCTGAGTGACAGAGAAGAAAACAAAACTATGTCAGTACCTGAACGTAACATTCACTGTGGCGTGCTAACATTTACACTATTATTCTAAGGTCTCACACTACTTGTACTAATACTGCAACAGGCATTACTGCATGGCAACAGCTGCTAGAGTGGATTCAGACAATAAAACATTTTAAAGGTCCTTTAGTATAAAGGTAGATGTCCGTGTCTTCTTTGATTATAAAGAGTCTAGGTTCTATATAGAACTCCAGAGAGAAGCCTGAGAGATGAGATGTAAAACTACAATGAGATTTTTTGGTTCTTAAAACCACAAATATATCTTCTTACAGATCAATACTTCAAACAAAACACAGGAAAAGTGTCAAATATGGGACCTTTAATCAATTATACTACACTTAGAATCCATATAAGCCACTTCTATTCCAACATCTATTTTGTTGTAGCTATAACTACCACAAACAGTACTGCAATTGACATTTCCACTCCTACTGCTACTATATTAGCACTATTACTATGAATCTGCAGCTTTTGGCCCCCTCGGGGACAGAATAACAGACACAAAGTGACTGCATTTATTTGGTGCATACAGTAGTTAGTGTATAAATGAATGCAAGTCTATTTTTTGTCACTAGAGGACAGCCTTACACAAGCCATGGAAAAGCAATAAAGTAGCTGTCTCCCTCTTAAAAATCCCAATGCTTCTATATCATTCATTATTGTGATTTCATCTCAATTCTATTTGATGTTATTCACATTAAATTTATGCCACAGACAGATGCAAATAAGCAGGCTAGTGTGAGTTTACCCATCAAATCCATGGATCCATTCAAACCCCTAAAAATAAACAATAAACCAAAAAATAAAGCTTTGAATTTTAAACCTACTGCATGCAATCCACCCTTATTCATCCCAGCTTTTTTTTTTTTTTTTTAATCAGAAATGCTCTTGTCTTCTTTGCACATGCTGGTGTTTGCTTTGCAGTGTTTTATTTTTGGGTCAGTGAGTCACACTGTGGCTCATATGGCACAGAGGAATAACGTAAGGTTAGACTGCTCTGAAATGTAACCGCCCAAGGTCACTGTTACGTTGAAGGCAGCAGGCCACAGGCTACACACGCCTGAACAAGGAGAACCACTGTATTTCTCTTCAGTGAGATACAGCTGCTAAAGCCTTCAGCAAAACACCAGGTCTGGAGATGGGGCGATGTGTGCGTGGCAAATTCAAGGGTAAAAGCTAACAAGAAAGTCTCCTGCTATTATTTACACATGTCCACGTCTGAGCTGCCGTCCCTAATGTCGGAGGGGAAACTAATTTGTCCTGCCTTTTTTCTGTTATAGCTTCATTTTTACAGCAGAAACCAGAGAGTGTATCAATCTTATTATTTAATTCTTGGCAGGAAAACAAATAAGTGTTTGACCTTTAACCTTTGTTTTAATTTTTGTACGTTTTTCTCCAGTTTTTACCAATATGTTAAGCAGGTGAAAGAACTGTAGCCAAGACAAATGAATAATAAAGAGTTATCTTTGCTCCTGGGCTTTAATTCAGACAGTGTTTCACTATGCGACAGTCAGCGTCAGTCAAACACTGGGTCCCCTCCAGCACAGCAGCACCTACTATAATTTCTATAATCTGTCTAAGCAGGTTGAGTTAACTTTGAACTCCTTCTGTGCGGCAGAGACAACATTGCTGTTAGAATCCCTCCCTCCACACTGAAACCCCTCGAGGCTTTTCCTTGCTGTCTGTCAACCTTCATGCTTCTCGCTGATGCCTTGATTTATGGGTGTCATAAAATGTGCAACTTTTAATCTTCTTACTGACAAATTCAAGGCTCATGCAGTGTCCCGGTAAATTCTGTTTCAGGATCTACTTTGTCTTTAAATGTGTCTTGATACTTGGACAGATGGACAAACATAGATGACTAGACATCATGTCCAGATATTTCCTGACACTACTATCAACAGGAAATGGCAAATTCCGGTGGCAGAAGGCTTCCCTATTGATCCTCTATGATGCTTCAGTGCTTTGCCTTCACAGCACATAGGTTTCAGTGTTTCAGTTTTTAGCATGCAATACCTGCACAGATTCAGCACAGAAACACAGCCTTGTGGAGGTTGTAAATGCACAACTGAAGCAGACTAACACAAGACACAAAGAGGTAAAGTTAGACTGTGTAAATTAAAGGATTATTCTGGTCTCTTTAAACTCTTCTCTGCGTAGTTTATCTTTGCCCATCGTTACTTATTATAAAACTAGATACAAAGATGTCCGAAACAAACAAAGTGGTTTAGATAATCTGGTTAGACCGCTGGCCTGTTTACAAGCTCTAAATGGTAAGTGGACTGCACTTAAAGAGCTTTTCTCGTCCCATCGACCACTCAAAGCGCTCTACAATACCTGCCACACTCACCCATTCCCTCACACACACATACGCTGATGGAACAGCAATCACTGGCAGCTTGGGGTTCAGTATCCTATCATTTTTGTCGTAACGTTGTTTTGTATTGTATTCCCAGATCTCAGCAGTTACTTTGGTGAGTTGAATGTCATTATAATGAATACAAATTAAGGCTGAATGGCCATGACAATAAGACACAGGTTGTAATAAACATTTTTATCATGCATTAAAATAGCAAATGTGACTTATAACAACTCGTTTTTGTTGGTGTAATGATCGCTGAAATAGTAGATCCCCACTTGTTTTTAATGCGGCACTTTTAGTGTGCTGTAAATCTAGTTACAGTTTATGCACATAATTGATGAAATGTCTTTTTGAATGAATGCTGGGTTCTAATGTCACCCATGTTAAGAAATAGAGAAGTGATTGTTTGTATGTCTTAGGTAAGGTAAGAAAAGAATTTGTAAAAATCAATATCTTTTGACTTTTTCCTTGAGGCGTCTTAGAAACCCAGGTTAGCTAGACTGTCCTTTTAACACAGAAATCAATTCAGCTCGTCGGGCCCCGGTGTCACCACCAGACAAATTCCCCCCGACACAGAATTAGATTATCAGTCTAATGATGCCAAGTGAAACTGGGTTGACTGATTTCACTTATGAATGACACCATTTTTTATGTGGTAGCCTAAAATCAGAACAGGGGGTTTTTGTGTGTGTGTGTGTGTGTGTGTGCATGAGTGTGTGCCAGACGTCTGTTTACTCTGAAGAGAGAAGTCAGACAGACGCTGGTGGCAAGAGAAGGAGAGCAGTCTATCTTTTACTTGCTTATTGTTGTATTTTCACTCCATTGCATCGCAGAACGAATGCATTTTTAACGTTTCGGACAACGCTGCCCTCTTATGAGTTCGTGAAACAGTTGGATTTGGAGGAGTTATCGTTGCTCCAAGTTTGACGCTTCACAGTTCAGTGTTTTGACTGGAGAGACGTCAACATGATGGACCCAGAGCTCAGGTTCCTGGAGGTGAGGTGTCAATATGCTCTTTTTTACAGAAACTACAACACTGTGGTTCTTAAGGAAGGTGCTGACTGAGTGTTATTACATGTGGGCCTTCAGAATTGGCTGAATATTTAAAACATAAAGATCCTAAAGTTTCCTTCATAGCTGGAAAATCAATATTTTGGTGATAAATAGTCAAAGTGTAACGACATAATCAAATCTTTCACATAAGGTTGTTTATGACGAGTTGATACACCTTCATCAGAAAGAGTGATGTGTGTGATTTATCATAAAGTCCCACGAGAGTCTGTTGCCTCCAGGAAGAGTGGAGGCTCTGAGAAACAGCCCCTCTGGGACTCAAAGTGTGTCAGGACTCAGACTCTTGTTGTAAGCATGGGTGATGAATGGGCTGCAGAGTGTGTTTCTGTGAGATTTGAAAACAGGAGGTTGGGGATGTATGGTACAGACTTTAGTCTGGAAAATCAGCAAACACACCTCTAAACCAGCAAAATTTAGATGCAATCACATTTCTCAAGAATTCTAATTCCTCCATTCTTAAAAACTAATTTAAATTCCCCACATAGTAACCAGCTCTGACACTTTCAGGTCCGTCTGTGGATTATTCCAAGAGGAGATGGCAGAATATGTAAAAGCTTTTTTTGCCTAATTCTATTTTACCTCTGTGGGATCGACATAAATTGACACATAAATTGAGGCCTGTACCTACATCACCACAGTCTGATGCAATGCCTGCATTACCACCAACCTCACACCTTTCATGCTCCAACTTACCATCACTGCAAAGATGGCCTGCCATAATGGGCTTCAATCAGTTGTTGCTCCATGTGCAGGGCCGCCGTGTGGGTGGGGGTGAAGTTGGGACGATTGTAGGGGACTGTGACTGACAGGGGCCCTAAAAAATTTGACTTAGAATATTAGGTCATTTTTTCCAACATTAAACTGTTATCTTACCATTATTTATAGAATATTTTCTTTTTCTTTTCTTGATTTTGGAAAAAGTAAACATTCAGAGAACCTTTGTATCCCCCCTCTATTAAAATGAAATGGTTCGTTCCTGTCCCAAACCAGGCGCAAGGGCTATTAAGCTAGCAGTTTCGAGTGAGGAGTATCCCCTCTCTTCCTCCAAAAAAGAAACTTCCCACAATGGAAGGAAAGAAAAGAAATACAGGGCAGGAGAGAGAAAACTGGGGGAGACAGTATGTCATCAAAATGTACTCAAAGCAAGGTGGGTGTAGTTCGTGAGTGGTGTAAATCAACCTGTTAGCTTAGCCCATAGCGAAACAGGCTACTTACAGTATGTCCTTGTTATGTTGAGACCGAAATCAGCAAGAAACTGACCGGAAGCCTTTCAGTTTCCACTATGGATGCAGTATAAGACCTTATAATACATTTTATAATCTTATATTAATTATTTTATTAATCATCATTTCATTCATACATTATTAATAATTAATAATTAATCCTATAATCAGTCTTATAGTTCTTTCCGCCAGTTGAAGTCAGTTGAAGTCCCGGCAACTTTAAGGTAATGGGCTACGAGAGCTAGAGAACACGAGAACACAACATTGAAAACATTGGTTCCTAGCAAACATTTGTTCCCAAGCACAATGGAGGAGAAATTGACAATTGACAATTTTGAAGTGTCCTTGTTTGCTTACAGGCACTTGAATAAACAAAAAAGATGCATGGACAAAGGTGACATTTTTGTTTTCAGTTGGTGTAGCCTATAACATTTTGTGAAAATAGGAGGGAATTGCTTGCTAACTCGCACCATAGCGTGGAAACAGTGTTGCTTGACAACAACCGCTGAATGTTTGTCTTCATATAATTAAATGTGCAACTAGAACAAACAGGACATGGCTATTTACTAACTTGATTTATAACAATGATGCTGTCGAATGGCGTTCTTGGCAGGGCAGGGCGGTTTTTTTCTGCTTTCGGTCGAATGTACAGTGAGTGTTTACATGTCGCTCCTCTTTCAGCTGACATTTAATCAATGCAGGCAAACTTTTAGCTGTTCACACTAAATCAGTTGTCCCTACCCCTGCCTGGTGCCAGGCCCAACAGATGCAGCCTCAGGTTCAGCAGCCATGTCTCGTCATAGCCATACCAATGAACCAGCCCTACTCCCAACTGAAGAAGCAGGTGAGCAGCACTGTGTTGAATGACATGTCAGTTGGCATAATTGCAAGGGGGCAGTGGGAATTTCTTTTTTATTATTATGAATTAAAGAAAAGAGAGAGTTCAGTCAAAGACCCAGTGCCAAATTAGTTCTGACCCAGTCTCCAGCCTATGTTGACTAGAGACCCATCACTGGTTGAGTTGGATATTGGAGGTCTTTGGATCTCACAAAGACATCAGAATTTGAAAACTTCAACTAATATGATTCAGGAGCCTCTCTAGGCCAAGCATCACACAATTAAACCCCACTGTCAAAACATGCACGTAGGTTTTTTAACAGTGTACCATCATTCTTTGGATGCTTGGTCGACTGAAGCCCACTCAGAGCCTCAGGCTGGTTAATGAGTGCTGCACACTTGGTCTGTCAGTACACCTTGACCTCCTTTTTTCTAGGTCAAGGTAGAGGATTCAGTTTCTCTTCCACAGACCCCATAGGATTAGTATCTTGGTTCATATTTTTCATAATCAAATTTTTCAGTTTGCTTGTTTGACTTATGTCATTGTTTTTATTTGAATATTTGATAAGATAATATTACTGAAGATACTGATGATGATAAAGATGATGACATTCAAATTGTAGAATTTATTTCAGCACCAGTTTTATGTGAAATTAAATGTACCAATGTGCTTTAAGGCAAATGCAAGGCAAGCTGTCACAAAGAGAAGGATGAAATTATGCAAATTAAATTCTAAAAATGTAGTCATATATTTCAATGAATCACCCTATGGACTATATACGTGTCTTAAAACTACCTAGTTGTTTATGGCCTTGATTCATCAGACTGCCCAGTTTGCCTAACTCTTTGTCATGTAAGTTTTTCATAGTTGTCATGTAAAAACCTTTTTTTTTTTAATTTATTCTTGATCTCTTTGATTTATGCATGGCTGAGTGCTGGAAACCTTATGAAATCCCTGTGTATAGATGAAAATATCCATATGCATCATCATGGACATGACTAATATGTTTTGCAGGTGCATGGCTTCATCTGCCAGCAGCAACACTCCCACTCGCAGCTTACTGTCTTTGTGCCTGTGGTGTTTACAATTTCATATTTTTATGAGTGGAAATGAAGGCCTTGAGGAGATTTTAAGCATTCCCACAGTTCAGAGTTTAAGGCCTCTTCAGCTGCAAAACACTCAGAAATATATAAATTAATATTGAAGGAAGGAACATATAGCACTTTTATTGTAATTACAGAAAGGTTCATCTTTTAGTAAATTCCCTTCCTTTATGACCGGAGTGATTTTGAAGGTAAACTGGGAAAGATGGAGGAAAGATGACATAGCTCATGTATTTTTGTTGAGTTTTTTGCAATTGCTTTCTTTTTGAGAAACTGGTAGAAAAGCAAACACTTTTCTGTCTCCAAGGGGCAAAGTGAAGGACCGCGTTACTGAAAATTAATTAGAAATAATCAAATATAGAAACCTGAACAGTAGTTTATTTTGTAGGATGAATTTTGATTGCAAACAGTTAAAAAATGACACCCTTCCCCCTTCAGATTGCCCTGAAAAGTCAAAGAAAGATAGAAAGGAAGATGAACACGTTTAATTAAAGTAACACAAGGCTTTGCAATGAAATAATGATGTGTATTTGGATTTTTCATTGTATCCCAGAGAAGAAGAGAGGCAGTGCAGGACTTCTCAGTATTTTGTGACTTTAACCTGCTCTTATCAAGACTTTGCCTTAGAACCTTCTGGGTCAATTAACCCACTTAGGATCCTTTTTTTTTTTTTTTTTTTTATCAGAAAACACTTTACAACCAAACCTCAGTGGTACCAAACTCAGAGCCCTGCAGGTTTCTATCCTGGCAGCAGGTTAATTACATTCACCTGGCGTCCCAGGTGTAAATCAGTCCCTGATTAGACAGCAGGAGGGAAACCCACAAGAGTTCGGAGATCAGAGCGGAGAAGGACTCTCAGCTGTTTTGGCTTGTGACCTTTTAAAACAAAGTGTTGGCTGCTTACATACCTCTAAAGCTGTTCGGTGCCGCTGGTTGAAACATTCAGGTCTTTTTTTGTGCGTGATGCATTTTCGTGTTGATCCCAGTGATTAAATGGTTTGGTGAAATCGGTGTTAGAGGGTCTTATTCTTTGGAGGAGGCCAAAAGGCTCAAAACTACTTAATATTTTACAAGAAAATACAAACAAAAGAAGCAAAAACATGAAAATGAAGAACAATAACGGCATAAAGCAGTAAACATTTGCTTAATACATTATTTTCTGTCCAAATAATCAACTCACAATGACAGTAAAACACATAATTTGGTTCTGCAGTCTCCATATTAACAGTAGTAATTGAGTTCAGCACAGTACGCAGCAGGAACATGAACATTGTGTGCACATTTTAACGGAGAAAAAGGCATGAAGGCTGGTGCACAAGTATATGTGTGCAAAGAGAATGCAAACAACCACAAATGGTAGATTTAATGCACAAAGTAGCTTGTGGTCTAAAAAGACTGTGGAGAAGATTTCTGCCTTGGGGACATCAGTGAACTTCCCAAATACCAGCAGAGGTCAGAGAGAAAGAGATCATTTCCATGTGGTCTCTGATTCCAGCTGTTAAATATTTAATGGAGATGGGAAGAGAGTCCAACCACAAGCTTTGAGGATCTTTTCCTCCTTCTTGCTCTGTCCCTGCCCCTTTTCTCTTTCACTTCAGCCTCTCTTATCTTCACCTCCTCCACAACTTCCATCAGCTTCACCCTCCCTCTCTCTCTCTCTATCTTTATCTATTTCCTCTGAATTTTCAATCTGCGCCATTTTCCTCCCTTGCTCCATGTTCGTTAACCTCTTGCCTCTCATCCCGTCTTCATCATTCAGTTTCAAAGAAGCACACACACACTTGTGTTACTGTATGTCTCATGATTGTAACTCATTATGGTCATTCTTTAACCTTTGAAGGGGCAATCTGATTATCTTAATTCTGAATTTAAAGACGCATTAGTCTCTAAAAGGCAGTTAGAGATAATGGAGAAGACAAAGTTAGAGGATGAGGAAGAAGATGATGCCATTAACTGAACCATTTTGTCCAGTTTTGATGCTTCATGCCAAATAATGAATGAATGAAGAGGAGACAGCGGAGAGGAAATGATTGTGAGACCAGTTTTCTTTGGATGCAGCTTAATTTTGATTTCGCGCCTCTTTTTTTTCATTTGTGCACCGTTTGTTACTGTTGAAGATGAGACATCTAGTGCAAACTCTGACCATAAATGGAGGCTGAAATATTTCCGATTTAGATTTTGCAGAAAAAATTTAAGTATTTCATATCTAAAGCTGTGAAATTAGATACAGCTGTGAGCCAGGATTAGTTTCTGTAATAGCTTACCTTTAAACAGCGCAGTTGGCAACCACTTATTGGAAAATCTCCGACTCTTAAGGGGGAATTACTCAGTACTGCACTTCCATAAAGTTGCAAGAGACAGATTTAAAAGAAGAGTGGTCTAACGTGGTGCCAGAGAGGCCGAAATAACATAACTTTAAATCTCTAATATGGGTCAAGATCCAAAAACACAGAATCCTACACTTCCCATAATGCAATACTTCTCATGATACTCATAATTCTCACATTAAGTAAGCATTAATTAATCTTTGTTTGGCAGAGCTGATCCACTCACTGCACCACGATGTAACTGCCACCTATAATAATGTCACTCATTTCCAATAAAGAGGAGTAAGCTAGCGAATCAGAGCAGAGATCTAACAGACAATTCATCTGACAGCCTAATCAGTCATCATGGTGCACTCTGGGAGAATTAAACTGCTTTGTCACAACTGTTTTGGCTGTAGAACAAAGCTTTTAGTCTCTGCAACATAAACGTAACCATGATTGTCCAATCACGTGCTGGAACAACAGGCCTGTCAAGCCTTGGTTTTCTCTACACGTAGAAGTGGTGCGCATGGGGCTGTAGCGAAAGAGATATTCCACATTAAAAGAGTTTAAAAGAGTAGTTTAACAGTCTATTTGTTTTCTGCCTTTCCAAAAGCATGTAAGAACCAAACCAACCAAACTTCCCAAGGCCAAGGAACTGTTCATACATTATCGGATACAAAATTGAAGGCAATAGCCAACAAAACCAACGCTGTTCTTCATTTTCATGTCTTCTGTACGGATCATCAATGTAATGAACGTATGATGTATGTAGCGTTAACCATCAGGTGAAAAGTCTACCACTGTTTAAAATCGAAGACCTATTATTTCAAAAGATTGCTATAGATTTCAAGTAGTAAATTTGCTGCCATTATCGTCATTTTTCAGTCCTTGAGAGAGCATTTGGTCCTCGTATCTGCAGGCTGGTTTGTCTTTTAGCGTCTCCTCCTCCATCTTCGTTTGTGTGTGCCTTTTCTCTACCCCCCTGTTGCGGTCATTATTTTTAGATGGGATAGTGGGCACAGTGTGCGTGAGTGTGTGCTGGTGGGGTTTGTGTCTTCGGGGCTTTCTCTGTGACACCTATCAGTTTGCATTCAGTCACTTGGCAGCAGGAAAGGCCAGCTGGTTACTCGTCCGTTTGATTGTTTCGCCTCATTCTCCTCTGAAGGGATTTCAGATGAAGCCTCAGTCCAATGACATGCAGAGCTATAATCCCATAATTTATTTCCGAGGGATATTGTAACCCTAGATGTTACAGAAGGGCTTTTAGTCCCTGAAGTGATACTGTGGGAATAGTAAGGTTACATCATCAGAGGTAAAAAAAAAATACCAAAAAGAGCGCTGTAACACACTTTGGGAATATTACACCACTTTACTAACACTAATTCACAAGAAAACTATAAATACCAGTGGTTAGCATAGAAGCCTTAGTATTACTTTTGCTGTTAGGCTGCAGGAAAATAATCAGTGTGTTATGTTTTACTATATCTAAGTTAAAAATACTGCTGAAAACTTCTAATGGCATTATACAGTCATTTTTAATGTAATGAAGGCATGTGTTATTAATTTGTCAGAAAAACAGATTGCTAATTATACCACATACATGGTTTTCAGCTAAACTAATGACCGAGTTGAAGTTTTAGATTGCTTTAATTTCTTGCTGCAGCTTTAATTAATTGGGGTGGGGGTGGGGGGTGTTTAATATACTGGCCCAGTGACTTAAAGTAAATATTTTAAACTTTCTTTTCTCCTGTACACCACTCTGTATACTACTATATGAAATGAATGATTTGGGGCTCAAACATTAAAAGCTAGCACTCTAATAGATGTGGTGTGATTCAGATAAGTAGAAAAACATTTTTCAATGGCAACAATATCAACAGTATTTACATTCTAACACTGAAAAACATTGACCCATGGTTGAACTCTGTAGTAAAGGCAAACACTAGCAATTTGAGTTTCAGCACCATGGACAGTGCTAGATAGATAGATAGATAGACAGGATGTTTGTATTTAGAATAAAAGCCCACTATCAAAATTGAATCTCAGTTTCCATGAAGTGAATCTAACATAGTGCTAACATTGGTAATTTGTTTTTACTCACCATATATAGCTGATTAATCAAACAGCCAATCGAAATTAATCTGCAACTATTTTGATAATTGATTAACTCTAAAAATTCACAGGTTCTTAACAGTCAAAATATACTTTTGTCACTGTAAACTGAATATTTTTGGGTTTGAAACTGTTGATTGGAGAAAACAGGACACCTGAAGATGTCATTTTTTAATGTGAGTAAATTATAATGGGCAGTGTTCTGCATTTTGTGACTAGCAGCTTAATTGATAACAAAAATAATTGTTAGTTCAACAGTATATTTGACCAAATATCCATATTCATAGACTGCAATACACATAGGTTTTTACTGATCAACTTAAGTTGTATAGCTTCTTTACTAATATAGTTATATAGGGCATAAAAAGGAAAAGAAAAAAGAAAAAAAACAAATAGGCTAATAAAAAGCAAATGCAAGTAAAAGTGCAAGTATGATTAAATAAATGTAGATTTAATATGACAACAGAGTAGAAACAATAAAATGTAAGTGATACATACAATAGGCTACTAACTTGTTTTATAAGAAATACACTCTGAATGTAGCGTGTGACGTGGCCTTTATTTTGAAAGCCACGCCAGGAAGTCGTCCTCATGTTAATGCCGTCCAGCTTGCCGCTCCTGCTGCTAAATTGACGCGCCGTCAGGTCTGGATGTTATTACCGGGAGGAGAGCTTCTGGATTCAGGCTGAGAAACAAGACTGTGGCTCTGCTACAATGACAGCGTCCAAAGACCCGACCAAGAAGAAACCGAAAGAGGCGCAGCAGGATGAGGTAGAGAGAAGTAACTAGACATTTTATTCCAATATATTTCGCTGTGAGGAGATAAATGTGCTCTGCGTGGACAGGCGACAGGCAGCCTAAAGGACAGTGTGAGAAAACTGTGGTTTCTAGATGCGCTCTGTTGGTGCTGCTTCGAATAATACACGATTATTATTATTACAGGGAGATGAAAAAAATAAAAATACAACAAAGTGGAGTAAGGTGAAGGCTGCAACTCACAAGAGTATTTCAGCATATATAACGATTTTCTCTTATCAGTTGTGAACCTTCATGATACATGTAAACATTAATTTCGAGTTGATTTAATGTTATGACATTACTTTAATTTCTTGCTGTATATAAAAATAACAGAATTCAGCTGTGTCAAACAGAAGTGATTATATCTGTGTGTGGATTTGTCACTTTTCACAGTAAGTTTGAGTCAATTTCTCTCAGTACAGTTCCCAGTTTTCCGCATCAAAAGTTGTGATTTCTGTCCTCAGGAAGTCAGATTTTGATCCTTTGCAGAGGCTTTTTCTTTCCTGTCGTGTGTGAGAACTGAAGCTGTGTAATCTCATATTGTGTGATGGGGGGCTAAGATAGGACTCGTTATCTCAAATAGAAGAAGAAGAGGAAGTGCTTGCCCGTGTGTGGTCAATGCAAAGCATTAAAGTGCGACAGGAGAATACTGTATGTTGAGAATTCAACTCGGGCATGACCATAATCACATGGAGCAGGCTTCTGTCAAAGCCTGGTGTGGAAAATGACACTGTAAGTAGCCTATACAGTACCTCATATACGGCTATTGCTACTTGACTGTGTTATACAGTGTCATGTGTTGTTTACCTGTTGTTATGCTTTGATACACTTTGTTGCTTCCGTATTAGTTTGTAAATATTAAATATTGAATTTAGATTTGGTCTGAGAGTTAAGCTTTATGTATTTAATCTGTTTTGCTAGAGAAACCCAAGAAATTACAACCATTTTGAGTTTTATTTTGGCGATGAACTTGGTTCAGAGAGGCAGAAAGTGTCTACTTCCTGTTGTTTGCAGACTTGACTGTTTTCTCTGGGTTGCCAGGTTTGCCAGTTCTTTCTTGTTTTCCATTTGCACCACAGAGCCCAGAGATATTCTGCCAGTTTGGACTCTCTATTTGGTCCCAAAAAGCAGTTTATTTAGAGTTGTTGTAGAAAATGTATTTTTCTGTCTCTCTGGGTATAATTGGTTGGTGCAGATTGATGCAAGGTGTTAGAACAGATACACTCTAATTGATTTTTTTTTGTTCTGGATCCATTGTGTTTCTGTGGACTGTGAGGATGTTCTTTGAAATTTCAGAGAGCAGTTTCAATTGGGTATTTGTCCCATTCATAGTCTGAGTTTGTCAGCCTGTTGAAGTGAAATTGGTTAAATTTGTTTTTATTTTTTTAAGCCAGACCATTGGTAGCCAAGTTAAAAATGCTTGTATTTGTAATTCTAAGTCCTAAACTAAATAAGTAGAGTATAATGTGTTTACTTTGTCTCATTAGAGCCCAGTACATAGACTGTCAATTTTTTTCTTTGTTTTTATCCCTTTGACTCTCTCTCACACTCAAACACACAAACACACGCACAGTCGCAAACACAAACACACACACGCTCGCAAACACAAACACTGACACACACTCGAAGTCCCCGCTTGCTTTACTTTCCACTGAAGTGAGTCGGATCAACAGACTGTTGCAGTGAACTGTGTCTGCTAAAGCCTGCTTCATTCACATACACACACAAACACACACACACACGCACACATGCACACAGATACACAGCAGTAGGTAGAGCATCCCTTGCACACCACTGGGCCATCGACTTCTCTGAGTATTAGTTCAACATCTCTGAGCTAATTCTCTGCATGAGAAGTGTGTATATGTGTGTGTGTATGTGTGTGTGTGTGTGTGTGTGTATATATATGTGTGTATATATATGTGTGTGTGTGTGTGTGTGTGTGTGTGTGTGTGTGTGTGTGTGTGTGTGTGTGTGAGAATCAGTTTTTCCTGCTTCATTAATTAAACAGTTTCCACCTCACCAGTGGTCCATGTGATACAGATTGTTCTGGGCACATTTGTGCCTCTTAGCTTCAGTGTCTGACACATTCATTCAATTCGTTTCATCATAATAATCCTCCAACTACACTGAAGTATATTATATACTATATACTGACTAACATTCTTCAGCAGTCAGTATGTTTGAAACTGAAAGGATTCCAAAAACCATATACTACATTTAATTAAAGTACAGCAGGTATTCTTTTTCTTGACTAACAGTTGTCTCTTTCTGAAATGAATCTCTTGCTACGTTTTCTCCTGGCGTCCACACTACTCCGGAGTCTATGAGCCCTTAAAACAGAGACTTTTGGAAATGCTGCTGGACCAGTGTTAGTTATAAAACGCCAAGGTTACTTTGTAGTCTGGATGGGCAAAAACTTAGACTTTTGGAAGCGATGATGCAGACACCTGCCTCGCCTGATTGGGTCTTATCAGTACTACCAGGGGTCAGTGCAACCAGAGGAAACGCCACCAGTTTGTTTCATCACTTGGAACACAGTCACATCGCTGTAAATGAAGGGTGCTTGGCTCAAAGTGATCGTTCATTAATCGTACTCGAGGTAAAAGTTTGAAATAATAGTGATATTGGATTGAAGTCATATCGCTCAGCTCTACATGTTTGCAGCTCTGAAGTGCAGGTTGGGATCGGGAGGAAAGTCTGAGGACATGTGGTGGGTGGATGGAGAGTGGCGGGACAGGGAGGCGAAAATAAACAGGACTGAGACAGTAGGGATGGTCGGTCCGAACAGAACCCAGAGACGAATCGTGACAGGTAGCTTCAGAGGTCAGAGGTGTCATCACATAAAAATGTTTTTGCTGTCCAAGAGTCTTAAAACAAACTTCAATTTGTTAAAATCTTTGCTGCAGATAAGAGCATCACCTAAAAGGCGCAAAATGTAAAATCAAAACCTCAGATTATCTTTTTGTGTCAAGCCCAAGTGTTTACCTTTCCTGTAATACAAAAAGCTTTACTTTGATGGGGGATAATCACCGCTGTGTAGACAAGATGAGTGTAAGCTGCATCAGCGACTGTCTCCTTTCACTGTCCAGTAATAAGAAGATCCAGACTGCATATTCAAAAATCAATCCATCTGGTAGAAAGATACTAGAGACGAATGCTAACAAGTCTGTATGTGTCATTGGTAGAAAACTTTTCGTTCAGTATATTCAATATTTTACTGCTTCCATCACATAAAAACATACATGCATGTTCAACGAACAATAATGGTAGAAATAATCCATCGTTTTCTGATTTTTTGTTTGAAAATAGTTACTTTATTGTGCCAGAATTCAAGTTTTCCTTTTTTTTAATTTCCTTGTTATTGCTTAAAGGTAAATATGCAACTTTTTTGTATTAAAATGTCGAAAACAAAACATTTTCCACTTCTACTACTTGAAGTGTTGATCACAAAGAAGATATATTTGTGGTTTTAGGAACCAAAATACATCTCAATGTAGTTTTACATCTCCTCTCTCAGGCTTCTCTCTGGAGCTCTGGTAACAACAGGTCAGTGAGCCAATCACCTCGACCCACCATCCAACCTCGCAGGATTTGGTTTCTCTGAGTGGGCGGGGCTTGGGGTATGGCTGAGAGCGATGACTGCTTTGTTGTGACATCGCAAAGTTCCAGAAGTCCTGACGGCTGGTTTTAAGTTTCTGAATACAGGCTGTGTGCATTTCTCTGTGGACTGAGGCTTTGATACTTTCACAGTATTAATATAGAACCTAGAGCTGCTTTATAATCAAACAGCACATGGAAATCTACCTTTATACTATGTGAGACCTTTTAATAATAAAATTTAGAAGCCAAACAAACAGTCAGAACCTGTTAACTCTCAGAGGGTGATCACTTCCTTGTTCAACTAACAATTAAATGCACTAGTGAACAGTAAATAATTAAACTGTAATTTAATTATAGTTGTAGACAGCTGCTGATAGGGAGTGGTTTGATGATAAACACAGCAGCCAAAGTAGATGATTCCTGGTTTTGTGTGAACATGAACAGATGCTGTGTAGCTTTCCATTAGAGTTAGTAGAATAAGACCTCAGGGGAACCGTGAATGTCTGCACACAGTTTCATGGCGTCCTCATACTTTTGCAAATTCGGCTTTGTATTCTCAGTTAAAGGAAATCTTACTGCTGCACACGCAATTATATTTTAGACAACTGTGTTTGTGCCTTACCTGTTTCATGGTTTTCCCAGTTTGGTGTGGAACAACTTGACTGATCTGCACAGAGCCCCTGACCTCAGCCTCACCCGCCACCTTCATGAAGGTGGACCTCATCACCCAACATCAGTGCCGGACCTCATTAACGCCCTTGTGGCTGAATGGGAGCAAAATCCCACAGCCTCAAATCAGTGGAGTGGCGGCTGTTATCGCGGCGTGATTTTGGAATTACGGCACTGATTGTTTGTTTTTCTGTGTGTCTGCAGGAGTTTGTGGACGTCAGCCCGCCGCAGAGGAACTGGAAGGGCATCGCCATCTCTCTGCTGGTTATCGTGGTGGTCTGCTCCCTCATCACCATGTCTGTGGTCGTCCTCACACCCTGTACGTCAGTTGTTAAGAGGCATGATGAAAGATTATGAAAATATCACTAAATAAAGTCATAAAAAAAATTTGAATTTCATGTAAAAGAAGGAATCTTTTTTTTTTTTTTGACACTAGTAATTGATCGATTGATAGATTAAATACACAGATAAATTTGAATAAAATGTTTTAGCTATTTCACACCTCAGGACCTTTGTAAACTATGAAAACCTTCCTGTTTGGTCCGCCTGCATAAAATCACAGCAAAATAGGTAGAAACAGTTTTACATTTAGCTGCTTTATTATGCTTTATATATAATTCATGGTTAATGTTTAATCCCATTTTCATAATCTGCTGAAATATATACATTAAAAGCCGCTCTGCGTTGCATGTGAACATTTATGACAGCGACGCATGCTGCAGTGAAATCTCTAGAGAGATATACTACTCCAGTGTGTGTCTGTGTTTGTGTATTGGTTATATGTGCGTCCATGCACAAGTAAACAGATGACTGTTTCTACACACTGCATCTCTTTACCAGTGATTTTCCCTGCCTCTCCCCTCCCATTCGTTTGAGTTTAATCAGAAAATCTTAAGATGTCTCTTCAGGCAGGTTTTGACGCAGCGCTTGCTTTCGACCGTCTCTTTGCTTTTGCCCTTTGTTCTACAGAGATAAATCTGTGAAAATAAAGTGGATTTGATTGTGTCTTTTCCCAGTGGAGGTCCCCGGCAGCAGCAAATCCAGGCTGACTGTGGCAGATCTGTATAAACCAGAGTTCAGCATTCATGACCCTGAGGCCACGTGGATCAGCGGTGAGTTGTACATCAGCAAAAAATCACGCATCGATGAAAAGAATAGAAGGATGGGAATGACAAATCTCAGATACTTGTGGTGGAATCGTTGACACTCTGAATTGCGAGTCCTTTTTGTTTCACTCAGCACCATCAGACCTGTATTTATCAACTCCGTACAAGGAATTATTGTTATACACATCTGGGGAGTACTGACGAAATGTAATATTAATGTTAAAAGATTCATACAGAAGGCCTTATTGTTCCCACTGGTTTGATCGTGAAGAGGGTATTAAATTGTGTTATTAAAAAAGTTTTTTAAAAGTCTTGGTGAACGCTGCAGAGAACTTAAGCAAAGAGAGAGATGGATGGTTTTTCTGGTGCCGCCTTGTCTTTTAGCCTTGATGCATTCTGTTTTTTTTGGCCATTGTGGGTGGAAAAACTGGTGTCTGTGTGTGCCTCCTTCATGATGGATGTCTTCCAGTGTGTGGAATATTTGTGCGAAGAGACAGGAAGAAAATGAGACACTAAAACTCACCATTATTGTGTGGTGAAACTGCTGGAAATGAAGCAGTTTTTGATTTGTTTTTTAATGTTAAAAGAAAATCATTAGACTCTGAAACTCCTCTGCTGTATTATTCCATGTCTGCATAGAAAGAGATGTGGAAGAGAAGTCGATGTAGCTCAGGAAGTCAATCGGGAGGTAAGGACAATGTGCGAAGACGGTATAACACAGGAGAACAAAACAAGCGCGACCTTGAGTGGAAAGTAGGGAGGTGACGTTCGGTTTGAGGAACAGTATGTCGGTTCCAGAAGGTGGATAAGATGCAGTTTCTCGGACTGAAATTCATTTGCTCTTTTGTCAGGTGTTGTTTGGTTTGGACGGAACAGCTGGTCGTGTCGGCTGCTTCTTGTCGCCGACTGAAATTCAAAATAGTTTCAGATTCGACAGCTGGTTTGAATGCAGCGTGTTTTAACACTTTTATCTTGTCTTTTCACTGAGAACAACGACGCTTGTCAAGGTTAATTTTTTGCTCCGAGCTTGATGCCTTGAATTTCTGTGGAGGCTGAAAATCAGGTCTGTAAATTGGCAAAAAAAAATTCAACTGATTGGAGTGTTTCTTTCAGTGTGTATCTCTTGTTGATTTCTATATTTGGAGTGTTGTTTGTGTCCACCTGATGAATCTAGTATCCAGTGTTCCCTCTCTTTTCAATTCTGTTTTTTGGTCTCCACCAAATAAATTAAATTGAATCAGATTAAATCATATTGTAAAAGTATAAACAATAAATAAAAGAAACAATTGACTAAACACAAAAAACATCTGAAAATGTTCAGTTCAATTATAAATAAAATAAAATGGAATAAAAAAATTAAAAATGAAATTAAATTGTTTTGTAAAATTAGGTAAACATTAAATGAAAAAGATAAAAATGAAATTAAAATAAATTTAGTTTAAAAAAAAAAAAGTTTTTGTCTTCATTTATGTACCATACACAATTTATTCATGTGATTATGTATTTGATAATATAATTAACGCTTTGAGCTTCCATATTGGATTTCCTCTAACTTTTCTCAGACTTAAGAACTCTTTTTTCTGCTAAAATGATTTGTGAATTACTCTTAAACTAAAAAACTGACACACCCATTATATCATCTCTGTTTATGAACTCAGCCCCTCATTTTTTGTTTCTCTTTTAGTGCGTAAACACATGAGCTAATTGAAGCGACCCCTGCCGAACCTGCATATCCAAACACAGATGGCCTCACAGTGTCATGTTGAATCAACAGCAAGACAGCCCACAGTGACTCAGGGTCAAATATCCTCCCACCCTGTGATAAACCAGATTCAAGCAATATAATAATATTACTACACTGCTTTGTGACCAGTTATTAGCAAATTAGCAAAGAAAGAAAAACATATGGATCATTCACAGTGATCAAAATAATAAAAGTACCTGGAGAAACCTTTTCTTAAGCGTACCCATCCCACAGCTTAATGCAATTGTCAGTAAATAAAAAAGTGAATTTAATGCTTCAAGTTGCTCTGGTAACGGTCAAGAGCTACAAGTTAGACATGCACCCGTCATATCGGCTAGAGGGGCAGCAGGTCTCCGGAAAGTACCGCAGCCACATCCACTCCACACTGGAGTCCCAGTCTGGCTGTTAGAGGTCGTCTTTATAGCAGCTGTATCTCAGGTGGTGGAGGGGTCGGCCATTACTTGTAGGGTTTTGTCAGCGTGTCCTTGAGCAGGACACTGAACCCCTAGTTTTCTCCTTGCTGTATGTGTGTCACCCGTGGCCAAAAGTGCAGTGAAATTCAGTAAGTTCACATCGATCCCCACCATATTTGTTCCCATCGTATTCCTCCTCTTGAGTTCACTGACCTTTCTCCTCCCCAGTCTTTGCTCCAGGTCACATTGCCAACACCTCCTCATTACATTTCCTTCCCATGTTACATAAGAGGCACGCTGCTGGAGGTGTTACAGCCCAACCTTGATCTGTGGCCGAGCATCGTTCCTCCACATCGTGCCGCACACGCTCTCGCTCGTGTTCAAGCCCAAATGTGGAGAATCGGAAATGTCCGTGTTGTTTAACTGCTTCCTTGACAGCGTGACAGATTGTGTTTGCATCCGAGGAAGGAAGAGAGAGAAAGTAAATAGCAGCCATAGCCTGAAGAGCTGAACGGGAAAAGAAAAAAAGACAATCACAGTGTTTTGCTGACAGCAAGACAGCTAAATTATTGTTTCAATGGTAAATTTAGGAGCAGAGATGACTAAATATCTCCATAACACCTTTCTGGAGACTTGCTGGGAGTGACAGAAGGTATGATAGGAGGGAAGAGAGACACAAGGACAGAAGTGGAGGGAGAGGGAGACAGTGAGAGATAGCTTTGCTGCTCTGGATATGAGGCAGAGATCCACTGCCTGCTGTGTCCTTCCCTTCCACAGGGAGATAATACTAATGACTAGTCCTGTGGCCTGTGGCTTCTCATTATGGGCTCTGGTTGGGGTGGCCTCTAACACACACACACACACACACACACACACAGATATATGTATGTGTTTATGAGGACCATATTTCACTGCCTCAAAGTGGGGGCACACATTTGATGTGAACACGATTCATGACTGATCAGACCAAATCTGCCTCAGTTCTAGCAGCTGGGGTCGACGATCAGCAAATAAAGCTATACAGTGTGTGGTGTTTAAAGCTGCTATTATCAGTATTGTTGTATAACATATATGCTATGATCACATGATTATTTGTATATGAAAGGCGCGACTCGAAGTCATGAGTACACAAAGGATTCTGTAGTTCCCCTCGTCTTTACTGAGCTTTTTAGCATCTTTAAGCTCATCGTTTTGGTTTTCCAGCCCTCGCCAGTCCCATCAACCTCGTTTTAAGCAGACAGCTGTGTTCAGAGAAAACGCTTTCACCGTCTTCTACAACTAACAGATGAGCATTTAGCAGCCAAAGAGCCAGATATTTTGTTTTGTGCCCTCTTCTCCGAATGGCGATTTTGCACCACTAATTGTTTATCTTGAGGCAGAACAGCAGTGGATGATGCATTACTTTTGCACTTTATTTATCAGGTTTTCTGGAAAGTTAGTTTCAACTTGCTCTTGGTCAAGTGCTCGAAAAAATCATTAATTGTAGGTTTAACGACTCTAAAACTTTGTCTTGTGATCTCCCAGAGCTCATGAAATTTATTACACAAAAAAAAGTTGAAAATACAATCCCACCAGGTGGTAGGAAATCTACAAGGGATAAAGTCATTATCTTTTATGACAGAGAAACGTCTCATCTGTTAAAATAATCCAAAATGTAAAAAAAAAAAAAGTGTCTGTGTTTTTATCACTGGAGGCAGGTGTTCAGGAGTTGTGGCCATGGCTGGAGAAAAGGAAAAAGGTGCTGTTAGTTTCTGAGAATTGTGCTATGCTTTCGAGATCAGTCAGGTCAGATTGAAAAGTCATGACATGATTAACTGTAACGTTGAAGAATCACAGGTAGCTGTTAGCTCAGGTGTGACAGCGGCTGCATTACATCACCTTGGAGAGTGAGAGGTGAGTTTTTTAGCACCACCGTATTGAATTTTTCATCCCAACAGGGGTCAGCCGTCCCATTAGCTGCTTTGTTGAGATTGATGACGAAGGTGGGAAATTACCGTCTGACGTTTTGTGTGGCGTAAATCTAATGTGGCCTGTGTGTGATGAGAGCTGCAGGTCTGGGCCTGAGTTTACTGCTGGGCCTCCTGCTGGTGTAGTAGGTGTAATTCAAACATGTCTGTAATGGAAATTGCTTCCTTGACAGCTCCCCCAACTCATTTCCTCTTCTCTCCTCTAACATCCAAGTCAGGCTTCAATATCTGCTCACCATCATTTAATAGCACGAGGGACACTTACATCAGATCTCTTATTAGAGCACTTCAGGAAACAGCAGACTGTTGATAAATTGAATGAAACAAAGGAAGAGGCAGTGAAATTCATGATGAGCCTCTCATGCCCTCAGGATGCCAAAAGAAAATCACGTCCAGACACTTTAAAAAAAAATAATATTAAAAAAATGAAGATGTGTGATTGCAGCTCCTTGAGTTCAGCAGCTGCTGAACAAGAGCTGGGTATCATCTAGATAATAAATCATCTCAGCCCCATCAGAAAACCAGAGCAAAACAATCAAACACATCAGCGCTCAAATCTGTTTCCTGACCGCACACGGCACGTTCCTCCAGCGCAAACACCCACAGAGGATGAATGCAAATAAATAATGTCGTAAAGATCACATCCTGCTGTCTGAGATAGATTAGATCCGGAGTATTGGGAGTATAAAGTATGATATAACCACAGTTTTAGAGCATGTGCAACACAAACATTCATTATTTGACGCCAACGCTCGCAGCACGTTAACATGGGAATATTTCCCATCTCTACCAACCAGCATCATGTGACGTGAACACAGCATGGTGAGGTCATAAAATCAATCGTCAAAGTGCTGATCATAAAGTTTTGGACTCACAGTATGATGATGATGCAGAATGTCTTGTAGCAGAATTTAATTTCCAATTCAGCCAACTTCCTTTTATTTCATCCTGATTTATATATTTATACATTATAAATATTTTAGATTGTTGTCAATTATTCACAGAGATTTTAAGATTTCACACAAATGAATGAGCTTTTTTTTTTATAATTCTACATGTTCTGGCAGATTAACACACCACTGAATAAACTGCAAGGAAGAATCTGCAATATGCCAGGTGTAGGATTGGTTATTCCTCCTCCGATCAATCATGTGATCATCAGTTGTGAGTTTTCCACGTGGCTGTAAAGAGGAGGAGGCCCAGATTATGGCTGAAGGGTGGACATTTTTTTCTTTTTTTTTTTATCACTTGAATCATCTTGTGACCTCCTCAGATCTTTGTGGTTTTGTTTTGTTCTGCTGAGACTGTAATTTGCTGCTTTTTATATTTATTCTTTAAAGAGGACACAACACAAAACGAAGCGAAAGATAAGAAAATGTCAAAGTGGAAGGCTGATAGTTACAGCAGAGAAACACCACAGATATAAACATGTTCTGCAGCAGAGAAGAACTTCAAAATAATCAAGAAAACAGATAAATAGTGTGTGTCACACTATAGAGTCTCTGCAGGCTTTGGTGGAGAGCTGTGTAAAAGCAGCTCTGTCAGTACTCCACACTGCTCCCCCTGCTTATAAATGATTTTCTTGCATCATCATCATCCTCATTATGGATGCCACACTGATTCTTTTCATATAATTGCCTTTAGGTGGAGATGGTTTCACTGCTTATATCCAATTTGACATTCCTATATGGGTGTATTTATAGGGGCACCATTGAACTGTATGCAAGTGAATTATTCATGGAGTCGTTTATATTGTGTGTTCATAATGTATGGGTAACGTAATGTAGAGCTTGTTTACATCACGTTAGTTAACCCAAAGGAAGAAGAAAAAAACCAGGTATTTATATAAGAGAGGGAGAGAGCCAGTGTGTGTGTGTGTGTGTGTGTGTGTGTGTGTGTGTGTGTGTGTGTGTGTGTGTGTGTGTGTGTGTATAAACAACAGGCTGCATCTCTAGCAGTGACCCATATGAATAAACCAAACTGAATGATGCATTATTTATCATGATATAATGTACAACAAGTAAATCATGTGGAGACAGGAAAAATACACAACATGGCCAAAAGTATTTGGATGCACGAGAAAACATCTATATGTATTAGTGAGGTCGACCACAGATGCCAGGTGATTGGGCATTGTCATATTTCATTTTATGTGCCTCTAAGAGATTTCTCATTATTGGAACTAAACACCAACATAAACCATGAAATACAGAGAGGGGAGTCCACATACTTTTGGCCATTACTTTTATGTAAAGCTGCCTCACAAAATATTATATAGCAAGATCAGTTTTTGGTGCATGACACACTTTGTGATGTCAACGTTTTCCATTTTTCTGTTGAATTTGATTGAAAAATGAAAATGAACTAACGAGGAATTTAAGAAGTGACAATAGAGCTTAAAAATATTCTGTCTCTTCTGCAATCAAAATTCTTACTTGCGTTCCTCCTTGCGTTACTGCACACTGACATATCTTAACAAATGTTGTGACTTATTATGGAATTTATTCATGCAGAATTTAAAGCTACATGTACGAGAAACTTGCTAATGGAAATAACTTTTGGTTTTTAAGTCACTAGCAGGTAACCATCCCAAAATCCAGAATAGTTTCAATCTAAATCAATCAATCTAAATAATCTAAACAGTTAAAACTATTGATCTTAGAGCTGCTTGAAAGTTTTGAGACTTGAGCATTGAGAACTGTTCAAAAATTAACAGTCTGTTGCAGCTTTTCACACTTCCCTTGAGCAATAAAAAACATCCCCTCAATTTGTGAAGCAGCACTCACTTTAGAAAATGTTCCGACTGAATTTGAGTCTTTTTTTAATTTTTTTAATTTGATGCACTCTCCACACGAACCTCACCATCAGCCTCTGACGACGACATGAATCCATGTTTCCCTTTTTTTCTGCATCTTTATTAAAGCACATTCAGGCTGAGGGCTGCCTCTCCTCGTGCAGTGGTGAGTGATTGCCTTCCCCTGCAATCAGCCACAAATTCTCTCCAAATGAGTGCCAGGAGTTCATCAGGGGGGATGAGGGAGCGCAGGCACAGCTGGTTCAGTTTGACGAGGATGGATAGAAAAACTGAAACAAGGGAGGCTATTTATTTTTTACAACTAATTTTCTGCTCTTGCATATCTAGCTTTGCTTCTTGTGCAACATATATACTTAAGTAAAAGAGCAAGAAAACGACACGACTAAGGCGACTTTTGCAGCATAATCTACTCTAAACAATCCCTACATAGAATGAAGAAGACTAAATGTCATCATGGTGTCATTCGATTTCATGATTTCCTAGAGAATGTCTGAGGCAGCGGCTCTTTGTAGTTTCTGCAGGAGACGTTGCTTTTTGTTTGAAACCGCCACAATATCTGCTGCAAGATTTCTCATCTCACACGTAAGGTGAATTGATGCGACAGCAGCAGGTCTGGAAGGTGCAGCGACGACTGAGGTGTGATAAGAGAGATCCAGGACAAGTGTGAGTGTAAGTGTGTGTGGCTATGTACAAGCTAGAATGGCTATTTGTCTGAATTACAAATGTTCCCCGTGGATAGGCGGCCGGGTTCAGAGTGACGACTCTGGGTGACACCCAGAGAAATAACATTCATTATCATAATCTGCCCTCTCCTCCTGATTGGTGTCATTTTACTCTTCTTCTGTGTTTCATTTGAAGTGCTGACCCATAAGAAGATATATTTGTGGTTTTAAGAACCAAAAACCATCTCAATGTAGTTTTACATCTCCTCTCTCAGGCTTCTCTCTGGAGCCAATCAGAAGTAGAGGAGGCTCTGAGGCTCTCCTCTGATTGGCTGATGGTTTTCTGAGTGATCGAATAAAAATAAAGCGGATTTCAGGTAAAACACTCAGAGAAACCAGGTGAGCGGGGCTCTGGGCATAGCTAAGAATGGTGACTGCTTTGTTGTCACATCACAAAGTTCCAGAAGTCCTGACAGCTGGTTTTAAGGCTTAGTTTCTGAATACAGGCTGTGTGCAATTCTCTGTGGACTGAGGCTTTGATACTCTCACAGTATTAATACAGAACCTAGAGCTGCTTTATAATCAAACAGCACATGGACATCTACTTTTATACTTTATGGACTTTTCATATTCACATTGAGACAATCAATCCCTTATTGTTAATGTTTTGTAGACACGTTTCTCGTTCCTGTTGCACATGTTAATCGTTGCTGTACGACATTTTCAGTCAATTAGACACATTGAATAAATGTTGCTAAAGTATCGGCCAATTGTCAATCATGTGTTGCTGTATTTGGCCTTTCACCGCTGGTAATGACCGGTTCCGTCGAGGCGAAGGCCGCTCACGCAGGTGTTCCTGTTTACTCCACCTAATTAGACCACACCGGCCCACATAAATCACAGCACGAGAAGTCGACACGTTTCCTCTCAGGAGGCCGCCATCAGACCGCCGCCTTCTGTCTGTCTATTGTGGAGCAGTTTACCCTCCGACGGAGAGCAGGATGATGCTGCAGCAACACTAATATTCAGAACAGCGTGGATTCTCCCTTGTTCCACTTCATTACTTTGAGGGTCAGCGCTGTCAGAACAGTTTGCACTCGGTCACTGGCACAAATTTACATGTCAAAACCCACAGGAAGTTGAACTCTAAATGAAAGCGCTGTGCAATCGCGCTTTTCACCTCTGCAGGCTGATCTGCACATTGCAGCAATTCCAATGAAACTAATTGATTTCATTCTTGACATTTTGAGGCCATGAATGCTTCCTTGATCACATCCTTACATCTTCACACGGACTTTCCAATTCCCACAATGTATTCAACAGTATCCTCAATTATTTCCCAAGATTTGTATTTGTATGATACAGATTTGATCCTATGGGGGATAAAGAAATTGTCAATTTTTTTTGGCCAAATTTAGCCATTTAATATGAATTTTACCTTGAAAAATAAACTAAAAGTCGGACACGTCGAAGCTTTACAGAAACATAACATCTTACCACTTGGATGTTAAAGTATTTGAAGGTAACCACAGTAACTTTCAAAGTGTATAACATGAACACAGCAGTTAAAATATCTTTCTACAATATCATCTGATGCATTTCTAACAGACATTTTGCACATCTTTACCTCTCACAGCAGGAAAAGCACAGGTGACATTTAGGTGTTAACTCTCCATACTCGTCATGAGAAGCCGGCAGGTCCGTACTCTTCATTCCTATATACAGTAACTTGACCTTTGCCGTTATTGTGTGAGATCACATTTTAACACCTTGTGGTTCACTTCAGTGGCTCTTCACGCGCAGCACAGTGACTATCACAGGAGCAGCTGGCTCTTTTTACCCTCTGCTAATCATCTTTTTGTGTCTTCCTCTCTCAGATTCAGAGGTGGTTTACAGGAACCGAGACGGCCACGTCATCAAGTTCAACTTCGCCTTGAATGAGACGGAAGTCATCCTGAGCAACAACACTTTTGTAAGTTTGTGAAGGTTTCCACACAGGCTTGAACAGCCACTTCACTACATAAAACATGATAATATACATAAGACATATAATATAAATAAGTAAAACATAAAGTGAAACCTTCTCTTGTAGCACAAGGCTCATATGCATCGATATGATCTGACGCTGCTGTAAAAACTGATCAATACTGACAACTTCCTCTTTGATTATTGGTCTTTTAGCTCAAAAACATGACTCCATAACTGTGTGCGCACATTAAAAAACAAATTCAGGAAATCCATAAAAGACAAAAGAGTTACAGGGGTAGCAGACTGTATGAAGGACGGGGCCTCCCGACTGTGCTGCCGGCCAGTCCTCCACAGTAATCCATAACAAAGAGACAGAGCCGCCCTCCTCGTCTCGCTGCTGTGGCTCCATCCCCAGAGTCTGCACGAATCAAATAATCATGTCAGAGCCACCGGTGGCAGCTCGTCACTGTGTTACCTGCAGAATCAGAAAATGATAATATCCAGCTCAGAAGGGGGGGGGCAGGGGGTCCGTGCGCTCAGCTGCCTTCACTGTGGGTGGAGGTTTGAGGTGGCCACATTAGCCCACCCCTGCTAAACCCGCCTGGAGGAGAGCGCTCTGGTGCTTGTGAAATATCATCTTACTGTCCAACTCTGGCTCTGTCAAATGAATGTTTACCCACGTTATTGCTTCCAGGAATATGAAATTATATCATCTGATTATCCTTTAAATGCCTTTTCAGCGAAATCCACCCAGCAATGCCAAATGTGATCAAAAGCGGGCCAGATTTAGCTGTTTTCTAATTGTATTATTATAATCCTGTTGTAACCTGCTGCTACATAACACACACATAACATAAACCCTTTACTCTCTCTCTCTCTCTCTCTCTCTCACCTTCTCTGTAAAGCACCTTTTCTGGCTCTTTTCCTGCCTTTCTTCTCGTCATTTTGCAGGATCTTTTTTGCAGAGCTGTTTCGTGGCTCGTGGTTTTAGTGGTTGCATAAGGGGATTCGGTGAGGATTTGGACTCTCTGAGCAAAATCAAAAGAGGCAGAGGTGGCCTCGGAGTTAGGAAGCCCCTCTTCTGAAAATTGCAAAAAAAAAAAAAAAAGAGCCGCTGCAGCGTCTAAACTGAACTCTCTCACTGCCTAGAGACAATTTCAGGCACTAAAAGACAGCAGAATCGCAAAATTGACCATGGTTTGAAAAAGAGGACATGATTTTTAAGGTTTAAGGTTAAGTGACTACGGACATTTTTGAAATATCTATGAAATATCTGACTGCTACCGCGTCCTCTCCCAGACACATCAACACCTCTGTGGCTCCCTGGTGGTTTTATGGCCTTTAGTTGCTAGATTAGTTTTTGCCTGCTGCATTTTTTTTTTTTGTTTTTGTCATGGGATGAAAGTAAGAAATAACGGAATGACAGAAAAAAAAAAAAAATGCAATCACAACCTGTCAGATATAAATCATTTCCCTCTAAGGTTTACTCTTTTGGTTTCCTCCTGTTTTTCTTCTCTTCTGCTCAAGAAGTATTTTTTGCTTCATTGTTGTTTCGTTTCCATTCTCCATTTTTGGCTTTTAGCTTCAAATAAAACCTTGAATCTTTAATCTTTATGTCTGAAAATAGCCTAATAATGATTACATCTAATTAGCTGTTGAATATTTACCATTGTGTGTTGATTCATTTGCTTCTTCTTCTAGAGTTTCAAGTCAGTTTCTGAGCCCCAAAGTGTTGCATTTGTTTTCTTATGTGTAACTGTGAGCGCTGCAGTTCATTGTGGTGTGGAAAGTCCTGTGTTGATTGTAAAACTCTGCAGTGCTTTAGCTCTTTTCTTTTTCTTTTTGTGTTAGGTGGCTTTCAAGGTGGCAAAGTACTCTCTCTCTGCAGATCTGAAGTATGCGCTCTTCGCTTACGATGTCAAACAGGTACGTTTCGAATTAAAATGCCTCTTCAGCTCGACACAATAAATCACAATCACGTGAAATTTATTTGATTTGCCTCCTCACGACCTCACGAGCTGCGACTGGAGCTGCAGATCACCCTCAACATCACCAGCTCTTCTTCTCTCCTCTCTCTTGTTTACTTCCTGGCAGGCTGTCATTTACATTGCAATACCCAAAGGTGCTGTCACTCACTCATCTGAATGCACACACACACACACACACACACACACCTGTTCTTCAGGTTTACGATTTGTGCTTGATTTTATTTTTTGCTCCTTTGTTCTCTGAAGGGAACTTTGCTACTTTGTGAGTCTTCAGATTAAACTCTTGACACTCAGTTTCTCTCTGAAAACAAATTGCATCACCTGCTCTGAACAGAGGTGAATTCATCTGTTGTGTTTCTGTTTTGTTAACCTTTATTATGTGTGGTTTGTTTGGGCTTCTTGTGCATTTTCACTCTGTGTATCCTTGTGTTTCTCAGTATACAGTGCATTTTTCTGCGCATAAACATTCAGTCAAGGCTTTCTTCTCTCCTCACAGTCAAGGTTTTTCCATTGATTTTTAGATTTGTTTCCAAACAGATGGATCCTGGCTCGGGTTTGGAAACACTGCAGCAGCTGAGAAACCAGAGGAGGACATCTATGTGTCCTGTTGTGTATCCCTGTAACGATTGCCAGGTCAAAACCACCTCTTAGTGGGATTTGTGCACCTTTAAAAACACCCCTCTGTATATATATAGAAACATTTGTTCTTAGCATTTTCTGAACATTTCACTCCACTTCTGCAGAGAGAGGGTGCACTTTAAGGCTTAATTGATTGCACTCCAGTTTTAATCGTTGCTAGGGCAACGTGAAATCCCCCCGAGGTAGCATCACATGCTGTGAGTTTTAGCGGCTCTCAATTGAATTTCTTTCAGTTAGTGCGCCGCCGTGTGTGAAGGGATATCAGCTGTGCAGGATGCACATAGCACAGTTCACCTGGGCAGTGGGGGAAACAAGCTGAAGCAATAGATCAAGTTTCTGGAAATTTAGGCCAAAAACCAGATTTTTAAGTTCAAGTGAAGAAATCTGAAAGTTTCTACAAATACATAACAAAATGAAGCACAGCAAATCTGAAGGGACGGTGCAGCCATAAAAAATAGTCCTTGGTTTGAATATTTTGTTCAATGTATAGATCATATAACTTTCATGGAGGGCTGGAACAGGCTGATAAAGAATATATATAGTTAAGCCCCCCAAATTATTCATACCCCTTCAATTTTTTCACATTTTGTTGTGTTGCAGTCTTGTGTGTGTAAAATGAAATAAAATAAAAAAATCTCTAATCAAGGTGTATAAAACATCTCAGAGATGATCGAGGGAAATGGGAGGAACCTGAGCTAAATTTAAAGTATCATAGTAAAGTGTCTGAATACTTATGTCAATGTGATATTTCAGTTTTTCCTATTTGATAAATTTGCAAAAAATTCTAAAATTCAGTTTTTACTTTGTCATTATGGGATGTTGAATGTGGATTTATGAGCAAAAAAGATTTTGTTTTATTTTGGCACACGGATGCAACATAATAAAATGTGAAAAAACTGAAGGGGAATGCATAATAATCTGGGATTTATATGTATGACACTGTCAGAGTGGATTAAGATGACTTTTCTAACTTTGAAACTTTTTTGGTGGGAATAAAATGAGATTTTCAGATTTAGAGTCATTATCTTTTATAAAGGAAATCCTCTTTCACACAACCATCAGCCGACATGGATTCAGAGCAGAGAAATTGCATTAATCCCCAAAAAGCAGGAGTATGGAGACAATTGAACATCAGGTTTATCATAAAACGTATATAAACGAATTCACATACAAACCCTGTTGTTTGATTTCTCTTTCTCCAAGTTCTTCAGCTTTATGAAAGTTTAATGCAAACGACTGGAGTGCTGTCATAAGTCAACACAAACTTATTTTTGACATTTAGACCTGAAACACAAACTTAGTTTTCAAAAACACAAATATGATTTAAGTGCCAACGTTATGCAAATTCACTACATATCCTGATGTTTGTGAGAAATTATTGTGACACAGCAATTAGACCGCACCGCTTACTAATATGATTTCTATCAGCAGCTTTGCAGACTCAGGCTTCTGTCTTTATTTTATACTTACGTGTAGAAACTGTTGGTTGCTCTCTGTGCGTTTCCATTTCCTTTATCTGTCTTTGTCACTTTCCTGCTGTTGTTAGTTATTAGCTGCTCCAGCGACTTTGTTTCCTCGCGTGGATCTCTGCCGTTTGCGAGGCTGGTGTCAGACATGGATCAATATTTGCAGTATGTGATGTGTGTTTTCATTCTCGTTGCAGATGTACAGATATTCATACACGGCCTCCTACATCGTCTACAACATCTACACGAGGTGAGCGGCCTTACCTTTACCGCCTGTTTCTCCATTCACGTTTTTGAATGCTCTCTGATGCATGCACACAGATGGTGGGTGTTGATATATATATGTGTGTGTGTGTGTTTTTATCAGGGAGGTTTGGGAGCTAAACCCCCCTGAGGTTCAGAACGCAGTCCTCCAACACGCAGCGTGGGGAAGACAAGGACAGCAGCTGGTAAGACTGAGTGTATTTATGTGTGTGTGTATTTATGTGATCTCTCTCTCTCCCTCTCTCTCTCTCTCTCCCTCTCCTCACTTGTGTTTTTATAAATTCAAGCTGCTTCGTCTCAACACAGGGATCTGGTCCAGCCACGGTCTGCTGCTGTGATGTGATAGTTCTTGCAGTATAGAGTCTGTTTACATCCACACTGTGCCTGTTTGTCTCTGTTAGCCCGTCTCCTCAGCCACTGACCTAATTCCAACTGTGATTTTTACATTGCATTACACTCAGGGTTCCTCCTCCTGCAGCGGACCTGTTAGTGTGTGTGACATTTTATTTTGCAGGTTCTTTTCTTAAGAATTTCAGGATGTGACTCCACAGAAAGAAAATGTCGAAAATATGGAAAGAAAATATGAAGAATAAGCTTCGGTTGAACTAGACATATTGTTCTTTAAATCTTGAACATAACGAGCGGGTACCTAATATACGGAGCAATGAGGGAAGTTTCCAGGAAATTAGCCAGAAAATATGGGAAGAATTGACCAAGAACACTGAAGGATGGGTGGTGATAGGTGATGATGCGACTCAACATCCTCCTTAATGAAGGTGAATCGGTGCACAAGAAGATTTGTATTAGTGTTTACAGTGAGTCCCACTTGTCCTCCCAGTGTCCGGACCCCCCCCCACACACACACACACACACAATGAGCTACAACGTTCATCAAACTGAACTGATACGTGTTTTATTTGCAGTCTCCAGCATGTGCATGACACGTGCGTCGGCTCACAACCGCACGACAGCGCTGACCCCAACATAGGATGTGAAATTCAAAACGGCTGCTGCTGTGTGGCGACGTGCTGTCGAGAAGAGAGGAGAAAATGAAATATGAATTCAGGTGGACTCAGGTGGATTGGTTAACATGCTGGACGTGTCGCCGGCCTGATCCTGTTTGATTTTGCATATGCAAATGTTAAAACAGTGATGGAAGGGAGAGAACAAACACACTCGTTTGCTGCACTATGAGATAAACCAGAGGGTTTAATATGAGAAAGTAAAAGAGAGAAACTCCGTTTTGCAGCAGAAATTGAAAGACGAGGAGAGAAACAGCAGAAAGGCAAAAGTCAAATGGAAAGAAATTCATTTTCTGATGGAGAACACAGGATTATTATGCATGTGTGCAAGTTTGGAATCAATACCTTCATCCTCTCTTCTTCCTCCTCAGATCTACATCTTTGAGAATAACATCTACTACCAGGCAGACGTGAGGAGCATCTCCCTGAGAATCACCTCCTCTGGGATGGAGGGAGTCATCTTCAACGGGCTCCCTGACTGGTTGTATGAAGGTGCGTGCCGGCAGAAGCTAATAAAAATGAAAAAAAAAACATATTTTATTCCTGCCTGATGTGGAAAAGTTGGTGCATGTTTCCCACATCATCTTGTTGCACCCTCTTCTTCTGCAACGCTTTAACGGCGCCTGACTGGAGAATCGGCGCCACCAGCTGTTTATCATGCACTAATTTGCTTCTTTTTTTTTTTGCAGAATTTGGTTTAAATTTGCTTGACATTTGTTTGGGATCCAGCTATTGGTAACATGTTCGCATTCTGACACATTTAGTCAATGCACCGATGAGCTGCTAGTGTTTGAAGACTGATTATCACATGTTTACGTACAGTACTTGAATAATTAAGCAGGAGTTTGGATTCGTGACCATATTTCTTAAGTCCTGGCTAACATGTTTCCCCAATCAAAACAAACACCACCCACGATATTTAATTAAATGTTTGAGTGTGTAGTTTTTTGATGCATCTGTCGCTCAACAAGTCTAGGCTTCAGATCTACGTGAGAGTTACATTTAGACGCTTTTATCCAGAGCGACTTACAAGTGAGAGACAACACTAAAGCCTCAGTGCAGCAGGAGACCTTGTTCTAAGTACGAAGAGCAATATCTATTCAATAAGTGCAAGGAGAAAAATACTAAGTGCTTGTTAGGTATGTTCAGGTTTCAGTTTGGAAGATTTTGAGATTGCTCAAAATTGCACAAAGAGAGATGCTGTGATCTTTGGTGGAGGACACAGTGTCAGTAAAAGGGTTCAAAGATTTGTCTTGGACATTAAAGATGCAGCAGAGCACACCAGATGAACTGGTGATGAAAAATCAACCAGGAGCCTATACAGTCCATTAAGTCGCTGCGTAAACAAATTCAGTAATGTGGAAATGGTCTTTGCAGGTTGCACAGAGAGTGGCACTTCACAGAAAATCATTTGTTTGTCTATTTAGTGTGAGATGTGTTTTCTCTTTGATTTGCATGTAGATGTTTTACGGCGAAGGAAAGAGCAGGATAAGTATTATTGTCCTATTGTAAGTCCTATTTAAGAAAGGATAACAGCAACTAGAAGTAATGTTTTGCTTTTAAATTGTCTGTTTTTACCTGATATGAAATAATAGGCAACATATTCCGGCATCAGAGAGATCAGGACTGTTTTCTGGCCTGTGTCATTAGCACCTCTGAGTTGTTCAGAAGCAGAAAGGGAAGAAAAACAAAGCACTGAGACAGAAGATGCTCTGATTCTTCTTTTCAGAGGAGATTCTGCGTTCACACTTGGCTCACTGGTGGTCGCCGGACGGAGAGCGGCTGGCTTTCCTCACCATCGACGACACCCTGGTACCGAACATGGCTCTGGCCCAGTTCACCGGCAGCACCTACCCCCGAGGACTACAGTACCCGTATCCCATGGTAAGCCTGGACTCCGGATTGTGAGTTAAAAGAAACAGTTTCTGTTTTATTTCATTCAGTCATTACATTTTGTTAATTTTTGTCTAATTTCCTGTATTGCCTCCTCTATTCCTAATGTCTTTAACCCATCTTACACATAAAAGCCTCATCATATCTTACCTCAAGCCCCAGAAACCAATCAGTCCTCCTATGCAGAGCTAAAAACGATTACTGAATAGTTCATTTAGTCGATCTCCAAATGTGAAAATTGGCTGTTTTTTTGTATTAAACTGAAAAGACTAAACATTATTATTTTTAATTTTTAATTTTGGTGGAGACGGACTTGACCCAGAGGCACCAGGACAGACCCAAGGATAATTAGATCCAAAAAAGAGAGTTTCAAATATAGAGGAAACATCCCGATCCGATAATTATATTCCCACAACGAATGTAGTCATAGAAACTACCTCTAAAAAGACTCACAGATAACAATCCTTTCACCTTCTGCACCAACAAGTAGATTTCTGTGAATGATTTCCTGAGATATTTCTGAGTATTATGTACAACTTGAGTCTCGGTCCAGTTCGTCCTTTGAGCATAAAAAGAGCATAAAACCACCTGAAATATCTCTACGAGATTAGATGAAACCAGAGGAGCTGCACTCACCGACTGAGTTTCACCTGCTTCAGAAACCCTGAAACAAAGGGGAAATTACACTGAGCAAACATTTACACAGCCAGTGGCATTTTTCTGTATTTACAGTGCAGTAATTATTTAAAAGGAACTAATTTTACGAAATGTCTCTTTTCTGCAGGATTTGTGTGTATAAAATGTGCCAAATCCAAATATGCTCTCGACCCGCTTCCTGAAATACCCTCAAGGTCATTTATTTCAGCAGCACTCAGCAGAAAGCAGAGTTATTCAGTACGGTGCTGTGTGGATTATCAGGTTCACTAATGGAAGTCAGGTCAAGTTTTTTCTCTGCTGCTTCAAACACTTGCTGTGAAAATACCACAACACATTCTCATGGCTCACAACTGCACCGATCAGCTCATTTTACTACAGCAAAAAATTGAAGGAGAATCAGCCTGTTTTTAGTCTGAGGAGAAGAAAGGGAGGTCACTGTTGGACAAATAAGTATTTGTCATAATGAAAGGAATAAATGAGAGCGTGTAAAAACAAGCTAAAGCTAATTTTTTCACATCATATCACATAAATAAGACAGTAGCTACATTTAATCTAAACAAGGGGAAAAAACATAAAAATCAACGTTAACTAGCCACTAACTGTCGCCTCTGTGTCTTTGACTTTGAGTCATTAAAGGAGCTTTAAATCGTAGATTCACAGTTTGACTAACAGTCGCAGTATTCATCTAAATTCTTTATTTATAGGGTCAGTAATTTTTGCATAAATTTCAAGACTAATTTGGGACTAATTATAGGTAAAAGGAAACAGTGTTCAATTGGTTTACTTCCAAATAATTAATTCCGGTTAAGTGACAGTAACCTTAACCCTTTAGTCAATGCACAAAATCACATGCAAAAATGTGAATTTTGTCTATAGGCAAGCGTAAAGTTTTAGAGAGAATAAAGTTTAAATAATAAATGAGTAATCACTGAATGTTTATTTGGCTTTAGATTGATTTTTTCTAACAAGGAAATTTGTATTTTCTGTATAAATAGTACAAATCTTCCAAATAAAAAATGATGAAATAATTCAGAAATGACACACCTGTGAAATTAAATGTCTTCGCTTTTTTTTTTTTTGCTGGAAAACAAGAGTTAAATCCCTGCAAGGTGTCAAATGTGGTGCAGTCACACTAAAATGATATCATAATTCACTACAAATCTGCTTGTATTGCACACACAGTGATGGTGTTGTCACACAGTAAATATAATGATAACTTTCCCGTGAAGATGCTTTCTGCTCAGCGTCTCGTTTCACGTCCTCAGGCCGGTCAGACAAACCCTGCCGTCAAGCTGTCGGTGGTCAACCTGTTCGGAGCGACACACACTCAGGAGCTGCAGCCTCCCGATCAGCTCAGACACAGGTAACACGCACGCAAAACACACACACGTGAAAGCGGCGCTCATTGTCCACAAAGTCCTCAGTTCTGATTCTCCTCTCTGCACGTCCGCCGCAGAGATTTCTACGTCACCATGGTGAAGTGGATCAGTAATACTCACGTGGCCGTGCGGTGGCTCAGCCGGCCCCAGAACGCCTCACTGATGACGGTGTGTGACGCCACCTTAGGAGCTTGTCTTCAGGTGGGTGTTGCCTTAGATTTGGGAAACAGCCATGTTGCTTTTTACTAAAACAACACAGCAATAAAAGGGAAGAGCAACACCTCTTTAAAAGTACAAAATATGTTCTTCCAACCATGTCGAGAAATGGATTTAATTTTCCTCCCTTTCTTTCAGAGACACGAGGAGTCCTCAGAGACGTGGCTTTCCAGACAGGTAAACTCCTTTCTCATAACATTTTTCAACAACAGCAACAAACTGTCTTCATATGAGCACAACGAAAATAAAATAAAATGACCTTGCCTTCGAGTCCGTGCATCACCTCCGGCTACATACTGTATTATCCTCACAGCAATATACTATGTTCCATTACTGGAGCCGAATACAGCCGAACTCATTCATGCATAAAGTATGTCAGGTCTGAAGTGTGTGTTTCTCCCCACAGACACAGGAGCCGCTGTTCTCCAAGGACAGGAGCAGGTTTTTCCTCGCTCTGCCCGTGAAACAAGGAGGTCAGGGAGACTTCCACCACGTCACCATGTTCACCAAGAAGGTGACTCCAGAAGGACTCTCCTCTCCTTCCTCCTCATCCTTCACACACTGACTCTGATTCAAATTATCTAACATATAAAATCTGCTCAGGATATGTGATAAACAGTATTTCTCATTTACACTGATTCTCCTTCAGATACGAAGCGACCAGGACGAAGTCCGCCACCTGACGTCAGGGGACTGGGATGTGACGAAAATCGTAGCTTACGACGAAAACAACCAGATCGTGTAAGTTTCAGTTTTGTTTCTTGCATTAAAAACAAATTAAGAAAAAGGTAAAATAAATGGAAAATAATCTTGTTCTATTGCAATGTAGTAAAACTTCCAGCACCACATCTGCTACTATTACCACAACTACTGATTTAATATTGTTGTTTTATCTGCTAATACACAGTACTGCTTTCAGCGTCTTTCAGCCAACGTACAAACTTTTTGGGGCTTGTGAGGAAAATTTGCAGACATGACTCACTGCTAAAAAATAATCTGTAATCATAATATTCTCCTAAAAATGACTCTTGTGCCTCTCCACCAAGCCTGGAATGAATAGCAGAAGATGAAAGTGAATATTCTAGCACTGCTGCGAATTCTTCTCTATTCTGTACAAGGAGAAAAAAGAGGTTCTGTATTTGAGAACATGTATTGAGTTGTAGCTTTGTGAGCGGCAGGGTGCATGGTTGGGTGGCCACTATGTGTAGATCCATGACCTTGTCCTACTTGAGCTGTTCTGCTTTTCCCCCACACAGATACTTCCTGAGCACAGAGGACTCTGCACAACAGAGGCACTTATACAGGTAGAATACACTCACACACACACACACACACACACACACACACAGGTGGACCACGTTGTCAATTAAAATTATTTTGTGTGTGATTCGCGTTGCCTTTTTGTGTGCGCGTGTGTGTGTGTGCTCAGTAAACACTTTGTCTCCTTCCTCTGACAGCGTGTCCACCCTTGGCCTGTTCCCGCGGCGATGTCTGACCTGCGGGCTGAAGGAGGGCTGTATGTTTTTCGACGCAGACGCCAGCCCCGATGCGCAGCACGCCATCCTGCACTGTAAAGGTCAGAGAGAGAGATTTATTAACCAAATCTTGTTGGAGTAAAGTCCCTTCAGTCTTATAGGAACATGAAGACTCTCATGTTTTTACCATCACCTTTGAGTCGCTGAACAAAGCAGCACAGAGAGTTGATGAAAAATAAAAAACGTGGCATTGCAACTTAAAGACATTTGCAGCTGTTCTGAAGGTGTTAACAGAATCCTTGAAGACTCTTTTTAAACATGTAGATCATAATTTCCCCTTTTGTTGCATGATGAAAAAGATTTTGAACCCTGACAGGACACACCGAGATATTTGAATATCAGAATTTTTATTTCGATTCACTTATTTCTGCGTTTGTGCACATTAGAAAAAGAAGGACAACATTGGAAACGAGTTAAAAATACTTTGTATCGTGCAGCAAATTATATTTTTCCATCCAGATTTAGCTGTTAGAAGTTAAACGTACATTTAAAGGTTCTGGAAAAACCTTGAAAACAGCTGTAAGTCTTTTGGGGAACGTGGTATGTTTCGAGGTTTTTTTTTTTTTGTGGAAACTTATGACTTTTGCTCCACTACACTTATAGGACAAACAGTTGTACTCAAATCCACCAGTCACGATAATTCCATATAGACCATAGAAATACCATACGCTGTGTTCCTCACAGGAGAAAAACCAATCACAGCCAACTCCTCGAGGCGGAGGATTCGTTATCTGACGTCCATGTTTGAAGGTTTAGAAATAAAAAAGGGATTCCTTTCATTTCACTGCCAACTTGAGCTGTCGAGGTTTGTAATGTTTGTTGAGTCAGTTAATAATTTAATTTAAACAGACAGCTTGTAGTAATTGTCTGTCTATTTCCTTTTGTTGATTCAGTTGTGTTTTTATGGCCATCTTCTTTATATCATATTCTACAAGCTTTTTATTCTCCTCTAAGTCAGTGCATTAATTTGATTCGTTTTTTTAAATACTTGCGTACACTGATCAATAGTAACATTTCACAACTAATTTAAATCAAGTTTGTCCATTTGCACAGGAAATTGGTCAAACTCTGATTTAAATGTGATGATAGCAACTCACCATTTAAGCCTTCAGGGACGAGTGTCCACAGGAGGATACTGCAAGGTTTTTATATTTGTAAAGCGCCTTTCAACATTGACGCGGATCAAAGTCTGTTACGCAAGACATATAAAGACTTTTAGACACAATATGAATGAAACACGAAGCCACAAGTTTGAAATGGAAAGGCTGGAGCAGACCTCAACTTGTCTGTGAGTTTGTTCCTGCTATATGTCGCTTAGAAACTGAGTGCCGCCGCTCTTCCTCCTCTCTTCTCCTCTTCCTACTTATAACCCCCAAAATAAATCAACATTTGAGTTTTGAATTCATCAGAGGCGCGCCTGTTGTTTTCATAAAAACCTTTCCACTGCAGGCCCTGGAGTTCCAGCTCTGCTGCTCCTCAGCTTTGACAACGTGGACTGTGAGTAGTCTCTATTATATTTAATATCTGAAACCAGCTTGTGTTGATGTGGTGTCTGTGCGTGTGCACATGTGATGAGATGGAAAATAGTTGCAGCAATTCACTGTCATTATTTCATTTGTGTGAAAGCATTAGCAGCTGTTGGATTTGATGCTGTGCCACATTGACTACATTGGTAATTTGTACATTTCACGATGTTTAATTTGTTTCCTATCACACGTTTAATGGCCGCTCCTTTCTCCATGAAGTAGCTAAAAGTCAGATGTTTACAGAGACTGGTTAGGAAGAAAATACATTTCAAAATGAACAAGAATAAAAAAATAAAAAAACAGTGAAAAGCTGCTTCATTTTACCGAATATCTAAGTTGGATCTGTTTTGCCGTTCATGTAACGTGACATTTACTGACGCTCTCAATAAAGCTGAGCTACAAGCCAGAACCTGAGCTATTGAATAGTATTATTCTTTAATGGAACATATATTAAAAACCTGCCTACTATGTGGATTAGTGGTTATAAAATAAAAATTCAGCAATGACCCTCCATTGCTGCGGCTTCTGGATGCAGTGCTGAATATTTAATGTGAGCTGTTGTCTGGATTCTTTTTTTATTTCTGCATGACCTCACAGTCCACCTCCGCTGCTGTACATGCTACAAGCATTTCACTTCTACACTTCCACTTCTAGTACAATGTGAAGGTACAGGAATCACAAAATGATGCACACGTGAATCCCTTTCTGCACTGACCCCTGGTGTGCGATTCTTTTCCATGTGAAACAAGTTGCTCTTTAAGCAAAACTAAAAGCTGTTTCATACAAATGCAGCTGTCAAAATTATGAGCAACTTACAAGCTACAAATATGTGAAATTAGAAGTTCGCATGTGCTACTGTTGTTTTGTAGGTAATTAAAGTATCTTCCAACACCCCCTCTATTTTCATTAAAACCAAGTGATCATGTGTAAATTAAAGCTATTCAAAGGTCCCATATTGATTCCACAATTCACAAATATATCTTGGAATGATCAACACTTCAAATAAAACTTCAAATTAAACCTCAAATCAAACACTCGACTTGTGCAAAACTCAAAACTTTTCTTTCATCACCAAAAAACCCCCCCAAAACATTTACTGTCATAGCAACAAGAAAAAGCAATTTTCACTTTGAATATATGGCAGTAAGATTTTTTAATATTACTGTTCATTCATTAGCATATTTAATGTGTCAACAGACAATATGAGCCCCTGTAAAATGCAGAATGAATATGCAACCCTGCCCTCATAACACGTCTTCACAAATGAGTTTCCTGTACCTTTAAGAAACAACCCCTGTATGAGGCTCTGCTTGGTCTTTTTAGTCCACAAAAGAGGTTTCATTTAGGGCCAATAAATAGCTGTTCCACTCACTGCGATAAATGAATGTGATTTCTTACTTCACAGCGTATTTCATCTTGGAGAACAACCTTCCTCTGCGGTCTGCGCTGGAGACTAAAAGGACGATTCAGACGGATATCCGGATCATCACTAATGACAACTTTGGTACAAATCATCCGCACTTAACAGCTGTGCTCGCGTGTGCTCTTCATGAGATAATTGAGCCACTTAAAAGGGCGAACGACACGAGTGTCGTATGTGTTTACACCTGTGTCTTTTGTATGTTTGTCGTCTGCTTGGTGGCCGTCCCTCCCTCTCCCTTTCAGCTAACGTGTCTCTCTGCTCACAGAGCTACCTCTGAAGCTCATCTATCCTCCTGACTTCTCTGAGTCCTACCTCTACGGCCTTCTCCTTATTGTGTAAGCCCATTCCACTTTGATTACATTTCCATTTTTTCCATTTACACTCAGTGCGGCCCTGCAAGCTTCAAAGGCCAAATTCATTAAGGACAGTGGAAAGTGAAATGCTTCATTCCCTTGTACCTGCAGGCTGTCAAACACTTTTCACATATCAGCAGTGCTAATAAATGAAACTAAAAGGGATGTTAGATGAGAAAATGTAAATTTAGCGTAAAATTTCACATCGTAACTACATTTTTAATGTATAAAGCTTTTTGTATGCACACCATGCAAGACTTTTCTTCTTTCTCTCTATTCTCTCAGCTAAAACTGCTGTAGTATCATAAATCTTTCCATTACTTGAGAGCTGTCCATTAGCATCGTAGCATTTTATTTTGAAGTACATGTTTGTGTAGGAGTGTCTGCACATGTATATGAAGGTAAGAAGACAAGGAAGGTTTGCAACACAAATGCAAATAAAACACGAACTCGACAAGTAGCATAATGAGTCGACACACACTCACCAAGGCTGAGGTCAGCCCACAAAGTGCTGTTTACTTCTTATTAAATCAAATCCCTGCAGCCGTTCATGGAAGAGTGAAGGCAGGTTACATATGGATGTAGTGTGGGGGCGTCCACATACTTTTATACTTTTGTATATTGTATTCAATTGCCTAACACAATGGAGCAGCCTCAGCCTTCAGTGCTGCATGGTTCCCTGAATATGATACACACCTCTGGGTGACCATAACAGACAGCAAAGTTCCCACTGTATGTGATAACCATAACCTTCAACACAGAGCAGAAATATGATGAAATACACAACAATAAAATGAGTTAAATAAACAGATTCATATTCAAGCCATAATGTGTTTAGTGCCGTAATCAGTATTCTCTGTATGTCTCTAGGAAGCATTTGATTCTTATTTAAAGGTCCATACAGTCTAAAGGTAGATGTCCATGTGCTGTGTGATTATAAAGCAGGTCTAGGTTCTATATTAATACTGTGAAAGTATCAAAGTGCTCAGTCCACAGAGAAATGCAAACAGCCACAAGAGAGGCTCAGAGCCTCCTCTCTTCTGATTGGCTCGCCAACCTGTTGTTACTAGAGCTCCAGAGAGAAGCCTGAGAGGGGAGATGTAAAACTACATTGAGATGGTTTTTGGTTCTTATAACCACAAATATATGTTCTTATGGATCAACAATAAAACACAGGAGATGTGGAAATTATGGAGGTTTAAATATAAAATTATTAAATTAAAACTAATATGAAGCGTAAATAAAAGTTTCCATTTGTAAATGTTGATAAATTAGTGTGCACTTTGGTGTGTGCTTGTAGTGGCAGTTCTCCAGGAGATCAGACGGTGACAGAGGAGTTCAGCTTGGACTGGAACTGGGTACTGGTGGGATCTGAGCAGGTCATTGTGGCGCGACTGGACGGCAGAGGGTCGGGGTTCAGAGGTCAAAGGTAACGCATGCTCCCAGTAATATGCAACTTTTTTTTTTTTTTAGCAGTTTTACACGTCTTGAAGTTTCTTTTCTTCCTTAAACTTTTTTTTTTTTTTTCCAGATTTGACTCTATCCTCTGATCCTCTCCGACCGAGCTCATGATCCCTCTTCTTCTTCTTGTCACTTCACAGGGTTTTACAGCAGGTCCATCTGAGGCTCGGCACAGTGGATGCAGAGGACCAGATAGCCGCTCTTGAGTATGTAACACAGGCCTTCGCACCCTTTCCCCCTCCACCATGTGTAATTTTAACTTCTGTGAGAGTCGCCTTTGTGCCTCAGTGTCTGTGTCTCTCTCTGATTTCTATTCATTTGGAAAGATGGGAGTTTTGAGGGTATTTTTTCTGTGACTGCCCGTGAAGCTCATCAGAATTTCAGAGACGCCTTCTTTGTAACATTTTGTGGAAAAATGCAGACAGATGTGTTTGAAGGAGCGTTTTATTAATGCAGCATATAACATCATTAAGGAGTATAAAAAATTTTAAAAAACAAACATCTTAGATAGCCTGGAATAATTTCGGAATAATTGTAGGTTTGCCAGTTTGCTGTTTTCTAAAACAGAATGTATGAATTTATTAATCGATTCATCAATCGACAGAATTCTCACATGGGAATATTTGCTCGTTTTCTTTATCTTCTCTGTGAGTAAACTGAATATTTTTGGTTGACTGCACAAAACAAGACATTTGAAGGAAACTATTTTAAGTTTTATAAAGCAAATGATTTGTTCATTGATTGATGAAATAATAAAATAATAGTTAATTGCAGCAGAAGAAAGATTTTTACGATACAGAAACAAAAACACCATGACAGCATCGCAGCAACAATGTGCTGCTTTATTACTTATTTATTTTTATTTTGTTTTGGTGACACACATGGCGCCATGGTGATCTGCCGGGTTTTTTCATTTCTTTTCCCAGCAGCCCTCTCTCACATGATCAGTCAAGGCATCGCAGGAGTCTTGTCAGCGATTCCCTGCGGCTTTAACCTTTGACCTCCTCACTGGTGGTTATCTGCAAATTGAAGCTTCTTCCATGCTTCTGATTGGAGCTCAAAAGCGCAACTTAATGCCTCTTTAATTGCACATATTAAAAAATACCCCCCCCCCTCCCCCCTGTTCTTCAGGTACCTGGTGAAGCTGCCGTTCATCGATCGCACTCGTGTCGGAGTCTTTGGAGAGGTTCGTTTGTCAGCCTGTGAATTAATCATCCTGATTTCTCAGCCCACTGAATAAATCTGTGCGGGCTGGGAAGCTAAATGAGGCTTACTTAAGTTATTTGACTTGTTGTAAGCACACACACAATAATCAATGAGTTCATTCATAATGATGTGAACGATTTCTGATGAGAGGAAAACTGAGTGTGTTTACGTGCTGGTGTTGAGTCTCATCCTGGATTTAATCGTAGTAAATCCACAGTGCTCTGTTCTGATATTGAAACTGTGTAATGATCAGAAACCTAAAATCTGATCACAGCTGTGGGATCAGAGCATGCAAACAAACTCGATGTTGTTTTCAGTTGTGAAGGGTGTGTAGTTATTCTGTTTGTCTTTCTAGAAAGAATCTATAATCAAGTCAATTGTGAGAAAAATGTGCAGAAATTTGGAGTCGATATAAACTCAGACACCCCTCTAATAAATATTGTAGGTGCAGGTTCTTCTTTAGTATCTGGTAGGTGCAAGTATGAAAATATTCAGCCTGGTGATGGCAATGAAAATCTGGTTTACTGCGTCTCCATCAGGACTACGGCGGCTTCCTCACACTCATGATGCTGAAGTCGACGGAGAAGCTGATCAGATGTGCTGCAGCTCAGGCTCCTGTCATTGACTGGTCCATGTACGGTGAGCGAAGCATTAAAGTGCATTTCCTCTTTAATGCACACACTGCAGTGACATGAGAAAAAGCTTATTGAATCTTTCGTTTGCAGGGCCAGTATGGAGCTCCTGCTGTATCTGATTAGACTTAAATAGACTGATGTGTGTCTGTAAATCCTGTAGTTCTCATATTAAGGACTTTTTTTCTGGAAGATGAAAAGAGACGTACTGTGTAGGATATAAAATCTCTTGTCTGTATTTCTTAAAAGTGTTTGTTTACTATCTTTCAGCTTCAGCGTTTTCTGAAAGATACTTCGGTTTGCCTTCAACTGAGGAGAACCGCTACCAGGTGAGCTGCGTCTGCCAGTCATCCACCTGCTGCTCAGCTTGGTTTGGTCGTTTTTATTTTTTCCAGTTACCAGACGCAAAATGTTCAGTGTACGTTAAACAATACAGAGGGGCTCGGCTCAATTGGGAAAATGTTGCCAAGGGGTCAATTAAAGCCAATTACTCTGAGACAGCTCCATGGCAACAAATGAATGATCTTCAGTTGAAAAAAATCAACAAAAAAACACTTATTGTTTCCGATCAATAACAAACAAGAAAAAACAGAAATAAGAATTACACACTGGTGTTTTTGGGGTGATAAAATAATGGTGGGGCAACAACAGATACTTTGGACAGATGTGCGGTCAGCCAATCAAACAGCAGCGGAGCAACAGTCCTTTTTCTGAGATTCACTTTCATTACCAACAACTTTGTTTTCCCACTCGACATTGTGAGAAATGAAAACACAGTGTTAAAACTATCTATCAGCCAGAAAATAAGGATTTTCCAGATGTTTGCTGATGTTAAAGGAGATACAGCTGAGCGGCTGCTGTTGTTCAGCTTATAAATAAAAATACGACAGTGCAGTGACTCAACATGAAATGTTTTTTTTAACAATGTTCTTTCCACAAAATCTGTTCTGGCTCGGCGGAGGTCACGCCGCTTTCTGAGCCATGAGCTCCGCTTTGGTTCACTTCACGAACAAAACAGTCCCCTTCTGTCGAAAATGAAAAAAGAGAAAATGTACCCACTAGCATTTTAGCCAATGCTCCAGATCTCGTCCTTTGCAACAGCAAAAAAATAGAAAAAATACACAATTGCTGTCTAAGTGAAGGTCTCAGTCAGAGTGTGTTTTCCCTCCTAAGTGGGCTGCGTATAACTGGGCCAGAGGACGCTATTTTTGTGACAGAAAATGTGGCACGATCCGATCAGACAATAATCAGCGGGACATCATCACTCACCCTGCTCTCAGAGACTAAAGAAATGGGTTATAAAAACGTGTGGGTGTTGACGTGCGGCGACCGACTGTGGCTGGAAAATTGTCCCGTTTGAATCCCAGCGGGGGAAAACTGAATAATGGGAGTGAGAGACTGAGATATCCTCCACTTTAACCGCTTCACTGGAACCAATATGCAATCTGGCTATTTGTTTCAGAGAAAAATACAAGTTACTGTGCACTTCTGTGAGCTGGATGCTGAATTATCTACAAAATCTGTCCAAAAAGAATCCAAATGAGTATCACAGAACTTTATTTTTTCTTCTTCTTCATCATTAATCACCTCACGACCCCTCAGATTTATGTGGTGACCCTTTGGAGGAGGGATAAGGATATGATTATTATCATTATTGTTATTATATTATTGGGGTCAAATCTGACTGTGAGAAAGTGCTGATTTTAGTTTTTTATTTCGACCACATCCTGTTGATAAATAAAGTTTTATTTTCCAATCATATTTTTTAAAATTATTGTTATTTCTTATTTTGGACAAATTATTGCATAATAATGAGTAAACTGATTTTGGTTTCAGAGCTGAAGGTCACTGTAAACTGGATGTAAACACATTTTACATCCAGTTTTACAACCTTAGAATCAATGAAACATTAAAGCACGTGTTCATTGTTTTATTTTGTGCTATTAAAATGATAATTCAAGTTAAATGAGTATTTCTGCATTAATATATTACCTGACAACTTCTTCTACCACTAATCTTCAGGTGACAATGCTAATGTGTCTTTATCCGTGTGTCCAGGCGTCCAAAGTCCTGCCCAACCTGAAAGGTCTGCAGGGAGGAACTCTGTTTCTGGCTCACGGGACGGCCGACGGTACAAACATTTATTTTCATTGCAGCTTTCGTTGCAAAATAAAACATAAGATGTCATTTTCATAGTAACCCACAATGTGTGTGATTAACGGTGCTTGTGTCCTCTTAAAATGAGCCTCTTCATAACACAGAGCTCTAAACCTTCACCAGAGGAATTAACCCCCGCCGACACTAAACTCGCATGTTTTGTTTTTCTCCGCAGCAAACGTTCACTTCCAGCACTCGGCAGAGCTCATCAAACACTTGATAAAGATCGGAGCCAACTACACTATGCAGGTAAACACCAGGCCCAGCTGTAGAATACATTTCATTCTTCAAAAAATAACTTCAACTGGGCCCAAAATAACATAAAATAAGCCAATTTCACAAGGCCCTGCTGCGTGACGTGTCTTGTTATCAAAGTCAGAACCACAACATCATCATCCTTTATCAGATATGTGTGATTTAGGAAACTGGTTCATTCGAGTTTCTTCGTCGTATGTTCAGAAGAACGCCAGAAATCCTGAATTAGAATCACGATACCTGGAAAACATCTCCGTTCCAAACTGCACTTGAAAAACAGTAGTTTTAAAACAATATCAGAAAATAACCTTAACGTTCACTTTCCCCCTTAATTTCCCCTTAAAGGGATAGTTCCACTTTCTCATTTAACTCTCAGCAAGAAAGCAAATAAACATCCTGCCCAGAATATCAGACTGTAAATAAACTTGGTCCTCTATGTTCTATATCAGCTTGTTCCAAACCTCCATTAAAGCTGTATGATGTTTACACTGAGTGAAATATTAAAAGTGAGCGCTGCACCACTCAGTCGAATGGAAATATTCCAGTTTCAGATTTATCTTTGGAAATGTTTGGATCTTTCACCAGTATTTCAAATAAAGTTCTGTGGATTTGATAAGTGTTTGGCTGCACAGCATGAGTGTGTAATGGTTGACATGCTGGTGAGTGTCTTAAATTATTCATAAAGTACTGTAGAGGCCAAACAATGCCTGAAGTATTTTGCTCTAAAGCACAAATTAAAAATGAATCCATATGTTTAGAACAAAGCTTTTTTTTATCAGGGGAAACTTTTAACTTTTTCTTAAAAAGTTAACTGGAAAATATCGTGAAAACAATAATGACATTTTAGATTCCACATGTCTGAAAATATAGTTTCAAATATCTGACAAATTCTGTTACAGGCTGTAAATGAAATACTGATTTTCATGGGTTTTCACTTTACCTGAAGGTTAACGCTCCCCTTTCATTCAAAATCAATTTTACCATCCTTGAACTCATAAAACCTTATTTCACACCTCATTGAATAGCCTCAAAAACATGCAGCTGTCAGACGGAAAATGAGGGCTGTTTGTCACGCTGTCGACAAAAAGTTGATTTTTACACACTTTCCTTTGACAGACACAAAGAGTCTTATACAAATACATAAATATGACTAACAGAATCTCCACTTGTGCTCGTCCTGGTGCTTCTGAATGCATCACATGGTCTTCCTCTGCAGAGAAACCTTCCTCTGTTGTGAACTCAATACGCTGATGAAGTAGAAGCAAGTTAAGTGGACCATGAGATGGATTTGATAAAAGTTTGTTTGAAATGAAAACACTGACAAGTGGGAAAAAAGGACCTTGTATCTTCTCTACTTATTCATCTCTTGATTTATTTTTGTTATTATTTTCAGATTTATCCAGACGAGGGACACTTTCTGTCCAAACGCAGCCGGATTCAGCTGACTCATTCCCTGATTGGTTATTTCAGAGGCTGTCTGCTCGATGCGTCATCGTTACTCAGCCAACAGCGTGACGACGAGTGAGAGGCTGCTGGATGGCGTTCGACAACTGTGTGTGTAGGTTTGTGTGTTGACGAGCATCTGTGCCCCTGGTAGACTGATTTGAGTGTGTGTGTGTGTGTGTGTGTGTGTGTGTGTGTGTGTGTGTGTGTGTGTGTGTGTGTGTGTGTATGTATGTTTTATACCTGTAGCACAATGTTGGATGGACAAAACAAGCTTCTTATCAACATATCAGACCAGTTTCCATCGCTCATCACGTCAGTAGACTAAAGCTCCTACACTCAGCTCTGTTGTCAAGTATTATAATGCAGTTTTCGCCTGTAGGGGGCGCTAGGTAGCAAACAATCTAACGGAGGTTGATTAGAGAGGTTATCTCTTAAATTCTTAAACTCTTAAATTCTACAAAAAAATGGATGCAGTTTCTTGGAGGTCTCTAAACATGCACTGACACTTTTTTGCTAATTTAATGAAATTAGCACAAATTTCTGACACACAATGATTTGAATGAAATATACTTTTGACTTTGACCCCAGAAACATTCGTTGTTAAAGACCCTTAAAACCCGTTGTCATGGTAACCAACCTTGTATTTGGTATTCTGCCACAGACGACACAGTCAGGCTTTAGGAAGATGTTGTATTGACGGGTTGAAACCGCCTGTCACTACAGGTTGTTTGCCTGTTATTAAATGGATTTTTTTTAGCAGCCTGTTATATCGATTACAAGCTCTTTCTCTAAGTATTGAGAATTTTTGTCTTCATGCAAATTGCCCCAATCCGCTCTGTCAGTGTGGGCTAAAACTGTTTTCAAAAGCACGGGCATCATTGTTCCTCCAAAACTTCTGACATCAAGGACATTGCTGTGGCTAATTGTTCCTCTTATGGCGCCTTCGTATCCTCTTTACTGTCATTTTATTGCTTCATCCGTGAGTGATTCACTTGTACAGCCTCTTAGAAGTGTCATGTCTGCTAATTTGTAGTTATTGAAACATTTCTTATGACACTATCTCCTTATTGTGATTTATTTATTATTTTTGTATTTATTTAATTCTAAAAAAAAGTGGCATTTTTGGGACATGATGCCGGTGAAGTGTCTAAGATTTCCCTGAGAAAATCTGCGTTGCCTTCAGTTGTTACCTGAACGAGCGGGCGTGAGGGGTGTAGCCTTTTATTGCCCCGGGTCTTGCCTGTCAGGCTCCTTACAGGCTGCCTTACCTTAATCCTGAAGGGGGTTGGGGCTCTATGCAGCCTGCAGAAACTGCACGTTTTGTTTGATTAAATCTATATTTAAATTTACAATTAATATTTTCCCAAGAAAGACACAATAAGACAGTTTCGCACAATTTTCTTCAGAACGTATCAGGTATTTGTAAATGATAATATGTATGGTTATATTCTACTATGATTATGAAAAGCACATAAACTGATTTTGATTTAATTTATTGATTGAAATGTTTTTGTTGTTAATGTTCTCTTATTTAAACCCCCCCTGTTGCTTCACAGTTGCAGGATTTAAATGAGATTATTGATGAATAGCTACTAGCCACTCACAGTCCAGGCTGTTCTTTGTTTGGGGATAAAACAAACAAAGCAAACACTATAATGGGAAAAATAATCTGCAGCAGGTCTGTTGCCGTTTACGTGGCGATGTACCACTTATGATGTATCATTTCTGCTGTAATGGACTCATCTCTCATGTAAAAATGTCATTAATTGAAATTTGTCTCACCACTGTTCTGGGTAAATTACTTCAAGTGCAATTGCTCTACACTTTGCAGTCATGTTTGTGCATTTCCAGCCGCTTAAAACGTGTTTTTTGCTGTACCATGCATTTTGGAAGCGCTGCCATATTATAGTCTTATCCATGAAGTATTGCACTAAAAGGCATCGTAAGTGTTATGGCAACACAGAGCATGAGAGCGCTCTTCATTGTGATTATGGGTACGAGGGTGATTCAGACGATTACTGTCGGGTGCCATTAATCACAGTGATGAATGTCCTCTGTGCTGGGGGGGGGGGGGGCGACTCGTGTCCGGTGTCTGGAGTTTCATTTTCAAAAACAGGGGGGAAACCGCTGTTACAAGAGTTGGTATGAACTGTGGTGATAATCCCCTAACACTGGGCTAGCAATCGGTTGCCATGCCAACGTCTTTGGTATCCTTGGATACAGCTACACTCTCATAATTCATTTAAAGATGAAACATGGAGCTCTTTGCATCTTGGGCCGAGCAGCCGCTGATGCAACCCCATCCTACGTTTATCCGCTAAGAAATCAACACTGTCTGTGCTGCGTAACATCCGAGTCCAATTTAAAGTGTCAGTATGTGAAGTCATGGCTATTGTCTTTAATGGGGTTTGTACTGTGAGTTTAACTTGATTTTCTTCTGGGAGGGGGTCGGGGGGGGCGGATGTTGTGAATGTGGGATTAATAAAGAGAAGCTTGTTGTATTTTTTGGCTGTTTTAATATTAAAGAAAAATGAAGGAGCCAGATTTGAGTCTTGGTTTTTTTTGTGAAAGTCAAAAACAGCAGCTTTATCTTATTTCTAAGGTTTCTAAGCTTCATATTCATCCTGGAGACTCAGTGACTTTCTTTGTGTCTGTCACAGTTCGATCTCTTTTAACTACATTCGATACTTGTGCGTTTGTTAAACTAAGACCGAAAGTAAACTTAAAACACGGCTACAGCTACTTCTTAATATCACCATTATCACTCTCCACTTGTGCAGGCAGGAGGCGATTTGAGGGGGGATGGCAAGGGATGTCGCCCCCCCTTATTAACCTGCCACCACCCAGGTTAGGGGCGGCCTAACTTTTCACTGGGAAAAACCACCCAAAGTAAATACAAAAAAAAAAAGCAGCCTTCATAATTACAAACCACCTAAAACTACTTTCAGCTGACGAATAAAGTGAAAAGCTGTTGAATCTGGCAGCAGCACATATTACAGACACGACAAACCTTGCTTTTGTTCAGCCTGCCTACATGAAAACTGAACTCTTGCATAGTATCTTCCACTTCTTCCTTTGTTGCTGCATAAGAAGTGGTATCTTTTATCTTCTTTTTAAAAAACTTTTTTTTTTTAAAAACATAATGTGTCAAATTTCCACTGAAGTCCTGCGTTACTGAAATCCTGGCACCTTGAGCTGAATAAAGTAAAGGAGAATTTAAAAAAAAACCTTTAATACAAGTAATAAAGATGATAAAGAATCTTTATATAACATTTTAGATTTCTTTCAGCTAACGTTACTGAAGGAGTGTGAAGGCTCCAGACACTCACAAAGGAGCACTCTTCATGCTAGTTTGTGACATGGTCTAGTACTTCAAATAAAAATATAATTTCACATATTCCTTTCATGTCTTCTTGTCTTTTTTTTTTTTTTTTTTTACAACCCACAGTCTCACTGTGAAGGCTGTCACAACACTATATATTGTAATAGTCATTTAGGGAACAGTTTGCATATCTGTGGACTTGAGGAAAAGTCTGGATAAAGGGCTCAAACAGTCCACATGCAGACCTTTGCAGACTGGACCACTGGTTCATTCATGGGCTGCTTGGCAACCAGCTGACCCTCCGCCATCCTAACCTCTACCTTCTTTACTAAGCTCTTACAGCTGTTGACCTTGTTAAGACAAATCTATAAGACAATTTACTCCTAGTCTTGCATATGCAGTGCTTTATCCATCCATCAGCAGTCTGCCCTGATCCTACTGTGACTGTGCACTGATATCAGCACCTTTTAATTTCCCTTTGTCATACTGTAGGTGTGGCTGTGTTTGTGTAGCCATGTCAGCGGTCTGAAAACACCACATACACCCACACTGAGAACAAAACACAACAGGAAAACTTCCTGTTCTTAAAAATAAATGGGAAAAGAACATTTATCTTTGTCTCTGTCCTTCATAACCTTTATAAATCCCCTGACCACGCTGCCTAGAGCTGTAATTACATCAAAGCAATTACAGAGCCAAAATGAAGGCCTCATCCACTGAGGAAGGGAGGACAAAGTCCGCCAGCAACTTCAGAAACTTTGAATTAAGACCTGAACCGGGAAATAAGTCCGTCTCTGGTGGGTCTGCGCAGAAAAATCTTAAAAGAAGGAAAGGCCTTTTGTACACTTTGTACTGTAGCAAAAGACAAATCCACCTTAGTTTTAAACAACTTAACTCAGTGGTATGGGGCTGAGGTCTGGGCTCTGCAAAGGCCAGGCATGTTCTTCCAACCATGGGCCTCAGTTTGTGCAGTGTCACGCTGAAGGAGAGGACCTTCCACAGAGATAAAAGATAAGGTGATTCATTCTGTACTCATGGACAGATGATGAGACAGCAGGTCCTTGTCATTTTGCCCCATAGTAGTTGTTTGGCGCCTCCTCATGGTCATTCTGTGTCCTTTTATTATTATTTTGTGAGTTTTTGATGTGGTGAGGTGAATCTTTGTTATCATTCTACATCTCTTTGTGGTCGTTTCATGTGTCTTGACGGTTGTTTTGCGTCACTTCAAGCAGAAGCTGGCCCCCGTGACTCCTCGGGCCCCTGGGCCTCTGTCTGCTAGGCCTGTTCAGTAACACATCCATGTCTGAACTGTAGCATTGAGATTTATTTTCCCTGGAAATTAAGGGGCCGAACCCAAAAGAGATAAAAACAGCCCTGGACCAAAGTACAAAGCAAGTTTCACGTAGGAACAGTTCCTGAATCTAATACCAGACAGACCAGAGAGTGTAAACAGTCCATTAAAAAGGTACAGTGAGCAGACAGGAAGACGTCACTATGCTGTGGTTCGTCAGAGGCAGACAGAGACAACAAGCTGTCAGTGAGGAGGACACAGCGGAGACAGACTACAGCAAAACTATTTTACTGTTACTGTACTCTTATAGAGCTACAAGGTGAGAAACCTGTGATTATGGACGTTTTGTTGAAACTTTCTGACTGATACTGTCCAGTAAATCTTAATAAGAAATAAAATACAGATATAAAATATCAGAGGACTTCAATGTCACAGGCCCTTAGACATTTCACTGTTCAGGCTTTAACTGGAACTCTGGAAAGTGTAATTCTGATCGTCATGGCGGTTCAGCTGCATTTCAAAGTAACATAGCGCCGCCATCTTGTGGTGGAAGCTGTGCCGTACACCCAAAGTGTGTCGCAGGGGAGAAGCACTAAATCTCAGCCGTGAGATGCTTTTGTCCTGTTTCTGGTAATCTGCTTAATTTAAAGTAAGTAGTAAATTTCTATTTTGTCCACATTGTGGAAAAAAAAAAAAACACTTAAGATCAGTATTATTATTATTTCAGTTGAATTTGTGTAGGTTTTCGAGTTGTTGACAAAATTAATCTTATTCAAATTAATCCAATAATTTTGATACATCATTTATCAAGCAAAAAGAAGATTTGCTGTTTTTCTATTTTGTTTATACCATTTTAAATAAAATATCTTTAGGTTTTGGACTATTAATTTGTAGACACACCACCTTGACCTCTGAGAAACTTTTCCTTTTCTAAACAGATTTCACTAATAGCTCTATATCTTAATTCATATTTTATATAAGTGGTGCACCGTAAATCAAAGACTTTAAGGAATAATAATGTCAGTATGGTTGTGACCAAGAAAACTTTTGATCAAGAGAAGAATAGGTGCTCTTTAATTAGAAAAGAAGGTAAAGGTACATTCTCTCTCACAGGAGAGTCATTTTCAGTAAAACCAAACACCATGGGATTGAGCTTGGACAAACCGCTGCTTGGCAGTAACATTAGTGTTTTTTTTTTTGTTTTTTTTTAATGGTCTACATACCAGTCATAAAACTGCACATTTACACTCAGACTGCCTCTAGAGGAGACTTAACTCAATGACTTTAAAATCATTTCTTGAGGTGATGAAGCATTTGACAATCTGAGAGAACTCTACCTTTCCTCTAATCCAATCCCTCTGCAATTTGTTTTAATACTCCTCGCCCTCTTCATCTTCTTCGAATGAGTCGATGCCGACCTCTTCGTAATCCTTCTCCAGGGCGGCCATGTCCTCTCTGGCCTCTGAGAACTCTCCCTCCTCCATTCCCTCTCCGACGTACCAGTGGACGAAGGCCCTCTTGGCGTACATCAGGTCGAACTTGTGGTCGAGTCGAGCCCAGGCCTCTGCGATGGCGGTGGTGTTGCTCAGCATGCACACGGCCCTCTGCACCTTGGCCAGGTCTCCTCCAGGAACCACAGTGGGAGGCTGGTAGTTGATGCCCACCTTGAAGCCTGTGGGACACCAGTCCACAAACTGGATGGAGCGCTTGGTCTTGATGTTGCCGATCGCCACGTTGACGTCTTTTGGCATCACATCGCCACGGTACAGCAGGCAGCAGGCCATGTACTTGCCGTGACGAGGGTCACATTTCACCATCTGGTTGGCTGGCTCGAAGCAGGAGTTGGTGATCTCAGCCACAGTGAGCTGCTCGTGATAGGCTTTCTCTGCTGAGATAACTGGGGCGTAGGTGGCCAGAGGGAAGTGGATGCGAGGGTAGGGCACCAGGTTGGTCTGGAACTCTGTCAGGTCCACGTTCAAGGCGCCGTCGAAGCGCAGGGAGGCGGTGATGGAGGAGACGATCTGGCTGATGAGGCGATTCAGGTTGGTGTAAGACGGACGCTCGATGTCCAGGTTCCTGCGGCAGATGTCGTAGATGGCCTCGTTGTCCACCATGAAGGCGCAGTCGGAGTGCTCCAGGGTGGTGTGGGTGGTCAGGATGGAGTTGTAGGGCTCCACGACGGCTGTGGACACCTGAGGAGCCGGGTAGATGGCAAACTCCAGCTTAGACTTCTTACCAAAGTCTACTGAGAGGCGCTCCATCAGCAGAGAGGTGAAGCCTGAGCCGGTTCCTCCTCCGAAGGAGTGGAAGACCAGGAAACCTTGGAGCCCTGTGCATTGGTCCGACTGGACGAGAGGGGAAGAATTTACAGTTTAATTTTGAAACAGACTAAAAACCAAACATGTGGCTCTCAGGTCTGATTAGTAATTAATGTTTATAACATCCAGAATATCAAGGTTTGTTCAAAAACTGCACTTCTTGGTGAAAGAATAGTATTTCCTTTTTAAAGAATAAACATTTCTTGAGAATTTTCTTTTTTTCTTGACATGGTGGTTTTTAAATCATCTCACAAAAGCAACAAATCACCCTGCTCTCTAAGTTAACAGCTGACGAGGTTTTCTCCACTTCAGACAGCATGATTAATGGCATGCTCTGGATGTTGTGAAATTGCTCTTAAGCATCACATCAATAATGTTTGAATTTCAGCTCCAAGTCTCCCTCTTTCTGCCCGTCTTACCAGTTTGCGGATCCGGTCGAGAACAGAGTCGATGTGTTCCTTTCCGACGGTGTAGTGACCCCGGGCGTAGTTGTTGGCGGCGTCCTCCTTCCCTGAGATGAGCTGCTCAGGGTGGAAAAGCTGGCGGTATGTGCCTGTACGGACCTCATCTAAAACAGAGATCAGAGGTAGCGTGTTAAAAGGTAGTGAGGGGAATTTATGTACGTTTTTTTGTAAGAGTTTTTCTTTTCTAAGGATTGCACAGATTTTTAAGCCCGCTGACACAAACTTGATTTTTGACACTTCACTGAAAACACTTAAAATACACAATGGTCTGTTTTTGCTTTTCTCCAGATAAATATGAGACAACAAATAGGCCATTCAGTTGCTGAATGATGCATCATTTTACATCTACAAACCACTTTGTAAGTACATTTATTAAAGAAAACATAACTTTACGTGACAAATAACAGTGCAAAAATATAATAAAAAAAAAAGGGTATACTTATGAAAATTTAATTCAATTCATAAAAATAAGTAAATACATTCAGAGCTGAAAAACTCAGTTTAATGGGATGTAGGAGTCAAATTATCATAAATGAGTATTTAACTGAGCAGGATGCAACCAATGGCATTAACGTTATATGCACAATACCAATTATATAATCTGATATGACCTTTGATCAAAGTATAAATTCATATAAGTGGCGTCGCTCCACTGTCTTAGAAGAGCTGGTTCAAACAGGTCATCAGCCAGATTAATCATTATAGTTTTATGGACTTTGTTGCTTCCTTCTTTCTTGCCCTTTGAAAGTTTAACGTTCCTTAAGTCAAGTTACTTTGACTCAAAAATGATTCCATTTCTAAAACAACGGCTCCTGTTGTCTTTTAACAGTTGTCGAGCAAGACCCTTCCTCCTAAACATCACCTCCTGGGTAGGAGTGTATTCACTTCCTTTTGTGTTTCTCCTCCTCACCAATAACTGTGGGCTCCAGGTCGACAAAGATGGCCCTGGGGACGTACTTCCCCGTGCCGGTCTCGCTGAAGAAGGTGGTGAAGGAGTCGTCGTAGCCACCGGTGGGCTTCTCAGTGGGCATGTGGCCGTCGGGCTGGATGCCATGCTCTAGGCAGTACAGCTCCCAGCAGGTGTTGCCCATCTGGACACCGGCCTGCCCAACGTGGATGGAGATACACTCGCGCTGTGGAGGGAAAAATTGGCACATTTTTAGAGTTTAAATGTTTATAATTTAACTTTAATAAGTTTTAAATCCAATCTGATTTTGAGATATTTAACATCTGGCTGCACATTATGATTAAATTCAACTTTATTTTTTTCTCCATTTCCAGCCACTGAATGTCAAAATTATCACTGACTTCATCATGCAACAGCTTTTCAGTACATGAATAGGTCAAACCATTTTACTGGATAGCTAATGCAAACACATCTGCCTTTAAACCTGTTTTGACCTGCTGGAAATGACAGTTAAAACTGGGTGGAGTCAACCACTTTCACATCATTTGCATCACAGATTCATTTGTTTGTGTTCCAGACCTCTTCCGCAAACTTCGCTGAAAACTGTTAAATGTTGAAACATCCTTCCAAGTAGGATGTGACACATCAATTCAGAAGTCGCCGATCTAAATAAGCGAGCGGTGGTGATTAACACAGGCTTGTCAGAGTGTCTGTAGGGGCCAAAGTGCTCCCACACCCTGCTGAGGTATTTCTAGGTCAATGGTAAATGATGTGGGTGGTGGAGGAGCGTGAAGGAGGACACGCCGTGGCCTGAAACAAGTTTGGTCTCATTTGGAAGGACAATTCTGCCTGAGGGAGTAGAGGATGCAACGTTGTGTGTCCTGGTTGGTTAACCAGCCTTTTAAAAAAAGTGGAAAAGTGCAAATGTGCAAGACAGAGAGAAGAAAACAAACCCTAACTTCTGGTAAAAGTAGGAGAAAGAAATCTAGTAACTTGTGTTATAAAAAAAAAAAAAAAAAAAAATGCAGGAATCAGATTCACCTCTGCTGATCTATAACCGCTGTGTGTTTAATGCTGCTGCAGTGAGTGTCAACAAAAGGCCAGCTGTCACTGGTTATATGAGAACACAAACACGTCGAGTACTGCTGTCAAAATATCATTGTGCTGCTCTTAGTGACACTCTTCACGCCTGCTGAGACAAGCGTTTAGGTAAACCCAACCCTGTCATCTTTACGTATGATAAATAATCCCACCTTCCCACCTTCGAGGGAAAAGAGACCCGTTACCTATCTGTCGCTGACCATGACCTCATTTTTGGAGGTGACACAGGAGCCGGTGAAACGTTTGTGTTGTTTTGGAATTCCTGTGATGTATAAGCCGGGGCGGTCGTTGTGTTTTTCCAGTGTGACGTCTTTAGCAACACAAACAACCAGATTCCAGCAATGCTCAACAGAACACGTCCTTTGACAAGATCTAATAAGCTTCAGTGCGCAGACATTTTTCAGGGATTACAACAGGCATAATACGATGTTGTTACAGCTGAGTGACCTGCTGTACTTCAAGATATCCACCGTCTTGTAGAACGATGTTTTTATCAGTGTGACTTTGGATTAGTTGACTTTTGACCCCATGAACACCCCCCCCCCCAAAAGAAAGAAAAACAAAAAACCTTGTGCTAAGGACAGAGGGCAGAGGAGGGGTCACAGTGACTTGGAAGTTGCCAAGTATGGCGATGCCAGCCAGCTCAGCAGACAGCTATTTTGAGTGAGGCATCAATCATACGACCCACACAGACTCTCACACCCCAGCAGCTCTAACCCACTAACCCGTTTCGACTCCCAGGCTGCAGCTTATATCATGGACGTAATATGCTAAAGCTAATTTACAGTCTATCTGCAAAATGCAACGTGCAACTGCAGAATATTACTACGCTAATATGAAGCATGAGCTGTAAGTTTCCCCGCTGTTTTTCTGAGTCATATAGTTTTGACATTTGCTGACAGGATGTGACAAAAGTGGGAGTGGTGGCCTGCTTGCTTCATGGTGTTGCAACACACCACATCGGCTCATGTTTACAAGACAAACGGCCTGTGAAAGTTACACTTCCAGGCAAAAGGGGGAAGTGGAGGGGGGGGGTCCCACACTGGGGGTCATTATCTGCTTCCTGTATCTTGCCCAGACTGAAAGTACGTCATGTTTGACGTTGAGATCGCAGCATGTGAGAGCAGACACAGAGGAGCATTGTGCTGTAAAAAACTTGTTATGAATCGGAAAAACACTTTGGGGTTTCAAGGTTTCCTGAATAAAAAAATGAAATGGAAGAATGTTTTTCCAACCTGAGAACAGATGCAAACCATAAAACCAGAATGTAATGTGAATATAATAAATGTAGAACAGAAGAGGCTGATTATCTCCATCTAAACCCACACTAACTACTTTTAAAAAGGTGGATTCTAAATGACACATCCTATGCTTTCATGTTGTAAATGCTTCAACAGGAAGTGCCACCAGAAGTCTTTTTTTTTTTTTTTGCAGTTAACTGCTCATTTACTTACTTCTGTTTTTATTTGCTTAACAAATGAACTGCAGACATTACAACACACTCACTGTTTGCACAAAGGAACAAAGTCAAAAGGGAAAAGTCGGTGTCCTAAACTCATGATGAAGAATGAACTTAAGACTCTTTAGCTCGTAAAAATGTTGATCCAAGGCCTCAAGGATTTATGTCATGCGCCTCACCTCATGTTTAACAACAGAAACAATGTGATACTTGTACATTCTGCTTTTTTTGTACTTGAAAAGGTGCATTTCTTTAAAGTTAATGTATTCAAAAGAGCCAAAAGTGGCAGCCTCCGGTCTGCAGTGATGCAGCAGCTTATCAGCACGGCAGTGAGTGGCAGAAATAGAAATGTAAAATACACAAGCCACTGCTGGAAGCCACATCAGCATTCCCAACCACCCGGGCAAACAAGCACACCCTCCTGACAGACAGTCCTCCAGTCCCCATGTGGAAGCAGTTAACCTTTACTGGAGCCGGAGCCACATGCCTGGTAGCATATTTCCGCCGTCTGACTTTATGTTTCTCCCTATTCTAAACATACAAAGCCTTTCCATGGATCTGTTTTATGTGTCGTAGCAATGCCAGAATGTTTTTCAGAAACAGCCAGGGCCCATTAGAGTAGAAGCAAAAGACAAAAGCTCAGTAATGTTTGGATACAAGAGGAAATCTTTGATTATTATAAGAGTTTTAAAGTGTTTTCTGTGTCACATTTCAGCTATGACTCATAATTTTCACCAGAAGGCCTACCAGACAAAATGCCAGCCATTTTCAAAATGTCAGCCAAGAAGTTAGGCCACAGATTATTTGTTGATAATAGTAATAATGACTTAACACTCACCATTCTGCTGCTTTGATTGTCCTTTTTGGAGGGGAAACTTCAAACTTGTAGGTTCTCACAGTGCACCTATAATGAGATCTCTGTGAGTGAAGTTCCATCAACGTGCGACACACACAGTTTTATAGCTACTACAGGGGGCGGGGGAGAGGAGGTGGAGCCATTAAGGCTGCAACTTTTCAAAGAGGACAGAAGACTTCCTGTTTGGCCTTTCAGAACAAAAGGAGCGCATACAGCACCAATGAGATAATCACCGCTGCATAACAGTTTAGTTCCAGTGGTTGAAAGTGAATAAGTACATTATTATACATTTATAATATTTGTATTTTTACAATGTTTTTTTGTGTGTGTATTTCTGTTTGCCTAGGCTTTGACTCTTGAGGAAGTATTTTTAAGTTAATTCTCAAATGCTTTTTTCAGGGTCAAGAAAAAAAAAGAAACCTCGGGGGACACTCTTTTGGTTTGAGCTTATACTAGAATTATTGTTTGTTAAAATTCTGTTTCTCTTTATGCAACTCGACTGTTTAATTTATGACGTTTTCATTACAGCAGTGATTCATTTATTGAAGATTATCTGAAATTGTAATGTAGGTTACAGCCACTAGATGGCGTCCTTATTATTTTGATTTTGTCTCCAACATTCAACCTCCACTTTTTATGCTGTACGCAGTCAATACTCACTGTGTTAAAAAGGTAGGGGGCCCCATCCTCCTGAATTCCAGGGATTGGTTATTGTCATATTGTCAAGGCTGAATTGTGGGTAATCCAGACCCCCAGGCACACCTAAATCCCCAAATTCACTATCAGTTGGTGATTTAATGAATTGCAAATTTCATAAGAGAATTTACATCATTAAGCCAACACGGAAATGCCAAAAATGACAGTTCTTCCTATGGCCACTTGAGGCTGGCTCCAAAAACAAACTTTCCCATAGACTCATGTTAAAATATCAAATTTTACAGCAGAAATAAACATGTTTACAGCATGGTATGAAAAAAAAGCTTTTGGTCTGTAACTAATTTCGTCCCCCATGACAACCCTACAGGGGCTGAATTTTTATATAACTCACCTGTTTACATTTATGCAAAACTGAGCACGTGGCCGCTTTGAGTGACAGATGGGGGCTGTCACAGTCACGTTTAATGATTTGAGGTGATTTCTGCTCTGTGTCCAAAACCTCTATTTTGACGTCCACGTCAGACGTCAAATTTGTACATCTAAAGACGACAGAAAATGTCTTAACACCAAATTGACGCGTAAAGACGTTACTTTCTGTGTCTTTAGACTTAAAAATTTGAGGTCCTAAGGCGGACATCAAAATACACGTTTTGGACCAATCCGCGTGCCTTACGTCATATCAAGTCACTTGAAGTGACCTGTTGGCCATGTTTGTGGTATTCCTTTTAAAAGGTTTCTCATGCAAATATCGGGCAAATAATGTGGCTTGTTGTGTGGGTAACTGACACAGAACTTCTGTGCTCGTGTATTTTGAGGTGAGTGAAATTCTATTATTATTTTATTCATATGTTATCACTAATTAGCAGTCTGTGGTAACATGCAAAACATGCAGCAGGCTTGTCAGCTTAGCCGTTAACTAGCTAATTAGCCAGCAATTTAATTAGCCCAAACGCTCAGCTGTATTGATGATGTGAATGGGACCCTATGCTTATCACACTTATTAAACCAAGTCTTAGCTCCATACACATCCCATCTCTTTGCCCATTTTTGGATTAGCAGGGAGATAAGTGGAATGGGCACTACTAAAATGGTGATGGTGGAGCAGCCCACAAACTGCTATTCAGAAGCCTGTGGGTGACGTCACGGAGTCTGCGTCCATTTATATTTAAATACAGATTGGTATTAATTGAGGTATAATGATCATATGTTTTGGACCTTCATTTATTGTCAGAATCTAGTTTAAGACCTTTGTTAGTTAATTCAACCAAGTTCATCATCAAATAAAACTTTTTTTTATAAAGGAGCAGGCCACAGTTTTTTTCTTTTCTATGTATATGGTTCAGAATCATAGATGTGTCTTTTCAATATGAACAACTTACAATACTGATTTGATAAATATTTATCTGATTGACATGTTTTCTGACTGATTTTCTGATTTGCGATTTTAGTGAAACGAGGTCTTGCACAAGATGTCTTATCCAGCTGCTATCAAGGTTTGTACTTTGATTTATTTTCACACTGGGAATGAAAATAGCTCAATTCAGTTATTTTTCTTTACCTCTTTTATTGTTGTTGTTTCAGCAAAATATCTATATAGATTAGCTGCTTATGTACTTCTGATCCTGGAAAACAGGCTAAATGTATGCAACCTACAACCAACTTATATTAGAATCTTTATTGTACCATTGAACATAAAATTATAATGTGGTGAGTTACATCCAGTATGTAAGGTGTCATTTCACTGGGTACAAGGGAAGAAAAGTCCTCAAATTCCATTTTCACCTCACAAATGTTTTCCCATATACTGTCCACTCGTGCCACACTGTTTGTGAACTTTACCTGTCCATCATTCTTTACGGGAATGCAGACCTGATCCAGAAGCCTTCAGATGCCTGAGCTCATCGCACCAGGCCCTCAACTCTGAATGTAAACCGCCTTCATAATCCTCAAACAAACCCTTGAGTCCACGGGAGCCTATAGCTTCATCCCCTGAACTGCTCATTCCTCTTCAAACACTCCCCTAAGCATCTTTTTTTGGAAAGGAGAGATAGTTTTGCGATAGACGGATAATAGAGATCTTTTTCAAGTGTTGTGTTTCGTCCTCCTCCCCTCGGAGGTCCACAGATTACTTTTCTTTTACACCTTCCTCAGTGGTGAGACTGTAAACTATTTCTTTCCTTCACTTATCCTGACTGTTTTGCAGCTTTTCTTGCCTGGAAATATATATACAAATGTTGGTCTTGTACAGTATGTTCTAACTGTATTCATGTGTGAGATGGACTTCCATTCAAAAAGTGGAGCGTAGTAGTGGAATATTTATCTCTAATTTATGGACGCAACATTATGCAGCATATTGTTTAAATTCAGCCAATCAAGTGTCAACACTGAAAGTGCATAGTAAATGAAATCACTGGTGTAACGCTCATGTATCAACATGAATATTCATAGAGAAAAATCCTATAGGAACTCTGCAGCCAGGAGGACTGGTACCTTCCACCTTCAAACAATCTTCCACAGAACGGTTGTTTAAAAAACATCTGAATATACAGCATATTGCTTCACAGAGTAGTGTTTTTTTAATTGATTTTTATCATTTTATCATATAATATTTATCATATCATGTGTAGCTCTTGCACTTTTTACGCAAATCTCTCAGGAACTTGCTAATTTGTTCTTATGGATGGTTTTGTCTGTATTGTTGTGCACATAAAACATGAATCTCTCGCAGTTTTAGCGTTGTTCCACATTGTAACATTTAGACATGTTTGTAACTTTTGAAATATCTGCATTAGTCCGTGATGTAAAAATGTTAAAGTAGCAGAAGTGAACTCATTTCCAATATGTGTTTGGCTTCAGGGAGGGGCTGTGGGCATAGGAAGTAGCAGGGTTTATAGGTTGTAATTTTTAATATGAAAATCACAGGTGTAGTCTGTACTCTTAATGATTGCTGCATTCTGATTGCAGCTGGTGTTTCCTGCTGCTACTGTGCATGGATACTGGGATGGAAAAAAGCCAAGGAGCTGATGTCAGATGGAGACTAAAAGTTGCCTCAAGTAAGACTCCTACTTCCCTTCCATGGTAGTTGCCATAACACATTTACATTTTTTTTCTACATCTGGTTTCTCAATACTGAGTTCACTTTTTCAAAACAGCAGTCAGCCTGGACTAAACTGGCTTTCAAAAACTTGTCTCACTTAAACTCGCCATCAAACTTCATTGTATTTTGAGACCATTTAACATGTTTACATACAATTATAAAAAAAAAAACTGTTCAAAACCTAACCTAACACAAAATTGAACTGATACCTTTTATGTTCTGCAACATGTATGCACACAGTTGGGAATTCTTTTCTTCTTGGAGGTAGAAAGTTTACAATCAGACATCTGGACACACCTGCAGAGGATGGATCAGTGCAAAAGGTGTGGTGAACCTGAGGCCAATTGTAGGATCGACTAGTGCTGTTGTATTTTTGTATCTTTAGCTGTAGTTTGTGTTGCAAAAAGGATATTGCAGCATTTGTGATTCATTTCTGTGACCTATACAACTCCAAGGTTGCACATTGGTGATTCTTATTGTAATGATAGCTGTTGTTAGTGTTGTTGTTTTTCTCAGTTTGTAATGAATGACATGGTTTCCTTGTTGGGAGACAAATGTTGTGTGTTTTGTGTTTTGGGAGAAGTGAGTTCAGTATAGAGAAATGCGTGTTACCAATTTTACCTGAAGAGAAAAGGAGACTGAAGCTCAAGAAAATATGAAGTTGTGAGCAGCAGCAACGCCGTGATGTGTGTCTGTCAGAAGAAAGGGGGAGTCCTCGATAATGCAGGTCACAGGTTTCTCTGGACGTTGTTGCAGGAGTTTTGTGTTGTACATACAGATGAAGAAATTAGTCACTCCACCGCACACACACACACACACATTGACCTGTGATGCCCCCTTTGCAATAAACCAAATTAGTCTAGAAGCCAAGAAACTAATGTTTGATCTGTCTGAAAACCACACATAGTTGAACACAGCATGCATACACATACACACACACATATATGCACACACATGCTCACAATCTATATCTCTTAGTATGTTCAGTATTGGTATGATTGATCCACATTACTATTCAGGAAACAGGAGAAAGAAAGATGTTTGGACCTGATTGTGATGTGAAAAGAGAGAGTAGATGTAGTAAGAGCATAACTCTTCTCCTCTGGAATAATACACATAATTTAACCCTAAATCTGAACAAGACTCTTGGTTAAATCAGCTGATTGAGCGTACATGTGAAAAAAAACTTTATGCTAAACTAGATTAAATCTGCCCTCCCCTCCACCAGATTCCTGTTAATAAATTAGCTCCGAACTGTGGGACGTTTCAGGTGCTTGCTGTACCTCCTGGGATCCTCTGTGTGTATTCTGTTCTCTGTCTCTGGGCTGAAATAATCCAATCCACTGATTCAAGTGTTTAGACGACTGTTTGTCCTGTTAGCAGAGAATGCTAATTTCATTTCTTGTTGAGAGAGATTCAGACTCCCTGAAGGATTTACCCCGAGAAACAACTAACTCTAATCCCTTCCAATTATTATCTGTTGTTTTGATGACAAGAAAATTTAGAGCAAGTGTTTTGAGTGGACTCTTCATCTTGACAAAACCCTAATCTGTTTTCATTAATTTCCTGAACAAATGAAGCTCTTACACAAAACGTCAGCTGAGTGAACAGCCACGTTGGTGCAGCGCTGGTTGGCTGTGTTTCTGGTAGAGATGTAGTGTGACTTTAAAGAGCCCACACAGTTTATTGAGTTGTGTCTGGTTGTACAATACTTTGTGCACCTGTCATTTTAAAGTGAGGGAGCTGTTGTGAGCGATAAAGTTCTGTACACACATTTGAATTTGTAAAACCAGAAATTAATAACAGGTGTGATCTTTTATTGTCTGTAGTTGTGGTCAATGGACAGATTATAAGGTAATAGGCCCCTTGGCACAGGCAGATAAAAGGCCCCCCACTCCTCCTATGTAGGACCCCTAGACTGAAAGTGCCACAAAATGCATTTTTGGTCGTTTTATGTGTGATTTTGATCGCTTGTGTATTTTAGTGGTTATTTTACATCTCTTTTTGTTCTTTTTGAGGCATCTTTTGGGGGTACGTTGCTTCTTTTTGTGGTTGTTTTGGATATTTGCAATTGTAATTAGCCTCTTTTTTGTCGTCGTTTTGTCGCTTTTATTTGTGGTCATTTTGTCTCTTTCAACTGAGCTCTGCGTCATTTCACACAGAGGCTCTGGCCCAGGGACCCCCTGACCTCTCAAGGCACTGGGTCTATGCACGTTCAGTGATCCATCCATGGCTTTGATGAGACTCTCGGCTTAATTAAAAGTGATTTTTCTGATTACATGGGTTTAAATCTCTTAAGCAGGAACTTTCAGGAGAGTCAGTTCAGTTCAATTAAGAATATATGAATAAAATAACTATAAGATATTATCTGCTCTCTGCAAATCTGGCAAATTAAATATGTGCCAAATCAAGATGTTCTATCACATCGATGAATCATATAAAAATCAGACATTGCCATAAAGCAATATTATTTGATTTAGCCCATATTCACATCAGTGGATCAATCTAATGTTACATATGTGCCAATATCTCTGCCAACAAATTTACTTATAATTACAACAGCTATTGAAGCATCTGATCAGTAATCTGCAATAATCTGTAATGGATTACATGTTGAAAGTAACCGGGGGTCCCTGCCCATAAATCCATCTTGATGCTCGCGGTCTCTGGGCTGGCAGTGATAAGGGTTAAGCTGTATTGAAGCTGGATGGATGCAGAGATCAAAGTCGGCAGTCAGAGCCTCAGAAAAATTGTGCTCTCCTGATAAAATACTTGATGCTCCTGTGCGTCGGCCACAACCGGCAGCCTGAGGGCCAAGACGCTTCAGGAGCCCCCTCCCCAGAAAACAACCTGTTTGTGGTGCAAGTTGAGTTTTCTGTTTGCGCTGACCCCTCTCTCCCTGAAATTTTCACCATCTTTATCTTTAATATATATTATAAGGATTTCCTGTTGGTGCCTCTGATCATTTCTGTACTCAATTTAAAGAGCACTTTACACAAACATTTCACTAATGTGCGATTGTGTGTTATTTGATTTAATCTTCTACTATAACAGCCTCCACTCTTCTGGTTTCAGTCCAGTTTTTGAATCAGTTTACAACTACATCACAATGTGTAATAAACCATTTATTTAATGCTTATGTACTGCTCATGAATGCTAAATAGGGGAACTTATAGTGAAGTGCAAACTGCAGGGCCTGCCTGTACTTTAATAGTTGAAATGTGCAAATGTGCAGATGATTAAACTGGCACGTCCTTTCTAACTGCCCCTAATTTCTTTTTCTTACTGGATAGATTTGTCCTGTTCTTAAAGTTATTTGAATATAATTTGTCTGTTCAAATGAAACTATTTTAAAAGAGAAAATGATTTTGAATTAGACAGTGCAATTTCTGCAGAAATTGCGGTGGGATTGCTGGCTGGAAAAGCTGAAGCAGCTACGATGCGTGTCTGGCTTACATCCTGAAAAGACTCACTGACAGAGTAATGGCAACTTCTGTGTGTGTGAATGTGGGACCATTTGTCTATCACTAGAATTCCTATAGGCTAATATTTCTGTAATGTTCCTATGGAGTTACAGTCTAGTATCAGTAGTGATCATGCAGCACTGACTGGAATATTTTAATATCCAGGCCTATAAAACTGCTATAGGAGCGAGCGCTGTAGTTCTGCTGTGAAATGTCTGTTATTGTATTGTACTCTCTCTCTCCACCTGTCAATCACCATCAACATCAGGATAAATTGGATGTTTCTCCGATATTGTCATCGATTCGTTTCTATCTCAGCCTGCCATGCTGAAGCATTGAACAGCCTCCACTATTGATCTGCAGGCCTATTAAAACCTCCTTGGGAACATCATGCTATTTTTATATATGAGACTTTTATTTATTTTTTTTAAAAACAACATAAATCAATTCTTTTTACCAGACAGAAGAGAAAACATGTCACCTTGTAGCAGATAAAACTGACGCTGTGAACAAATCAAACAACACAAGCTGGGATGATTTCTAATGATTTAAATTTCCCCATGATTTAAATACATTTGACTCATGTCAGGCTGTTGTCATAATAGGTTATCATAGGTTTTATTCAGCAGCAATATTTCAGTCCCCTGTTTGACTTTTCCCGGTGCAGGTGCTGCATTCATGGCCTTTATCTTTGCCAACAGCAGCAGGAACCGGCCTCTTTAATGCCAGATCTGACCAAAGGGCTGCAGAAATGTCAGGTAGCCAACGGTCATGAAACACACACACAAATGCACACATACACATGCACGCACACACACAGAAAAAATTATGTATGAAATCTTCAGCTGTTTTGCCTTCCTGAAAAAATACTTCCTCTGAAAAATACTGAGGACCACTGTGACCTTTGACCTTTACATGATCAGGATCATGCACACATGCAAATATATAGATGGTGGCAGAGTTTTTTTTTTACTCTCCCAACTTTCCTTTTTTTATATGTCATTTAATATCAAAAATGACAACAAAAAAAATCTAAGATTCCCGGCACATCGGTCTAGATTAGATACAACACACTAAAAAGTGCTGGGTTCATTTTTTAACCCAGTACTTTTAATATGAATGTAATCTCTTACAGTAGTCCGACCACTTTCACTTGTTAAATTATTAGTCATAATCTGCATCATGTTCAATTTTGCCCAGGCCAATTTTAGAAAACAGCAAAATGTGAAATCTGTCAAGAAAATTTGCTGCAGCATTTGAAACAAAAGTAAGCAGTTACTTCTAATTCCCAATATAATTTATATAAATGTATATTGTTGTTTCTGAATATCTGTTATTTTGATGATCTCCCTTTTTGGTATTTACCTGATTAAATTACAGTTATTAATGTCTATAATTACTGAATGTGGGCCTTCTTGTTGTCATAGCAAAGTGTTGAACAGGGGGTTTAGTTAATCCTTGTACTGAGTTAGGAATCTTAAATGATTAAAAATAAAAATAAAAATTTATGTGACAATACATGACCTGAGCAGACTGAATGAGTCTTTACAGAAAACCTGTAAAAGCTATGAACTCTCCAACACTCTTTCAGGGGGAAAAAAACACAGCCCTCAAAACTGAATTAAACCATTTGTTTAACACATAACTGCAACAGAGGTGTCATTTTAAAAAGTGTGTTTAGTGTCCAGCCTCCATGAAAAGGTACCAATATTTAATTTTACTCTAAAATAAAGTCTTGAAATCGGCATTTTATGTCCAGAAATAAATATTAGCTGAATAAAACTTTGAAACACTTGAGTTTTGATAGGTGTTTATAAGGAATAACATGATTTTCAAATTATTGTCTCCCTAAAAAATCAAAATTAAACAACAAAAAAAAAAACCTCTTCAGCCCTGCAGCACATCAAGCCTTCAATAAATCAAAGCTCAGCAGCAGTAGCTTCATTTATTTATTAAAACATGGACAATGACATTTTACTGAGAACACAAGACCATGATAGAGTCTACTGAATATGATAGTCACTATATGACTAGTATAGGTTATAAAGAACCTAAACATGATGGAACGCACAAATCATTTAGATAGGAAAATGTGATTTAATTGCTCAGTATTAGTTTTTGAAATGTTCTTTTTGCAGTGCACAGAGCTCAGACTGTCAGGAATGACTGTCGGGATGAAAGCAGAAGTGTACCAGTGCCATCGCTGAGAAAAACACAGAAAAAAGGTCCCCGTGTGTATTCTCTTATGTCTCTAAAATGGCAACGTGTCGAGGAATAACTTATCTATTATTGCGGGCGGTGGCACCAGGTCCTCCAGCTTCAAATAGAAAATCCTCTGCAGGCCCTGGATGCACAGAGTGCGAAGTTCAGGCAGCTTCTCTAAAAGTCTGGACAGGTGGTTGGACCAGCAGCTTGAGCTTCCGTCGGCGCACATCCCGCCGTCCTTCAAGCACTTGACGATGTTGTTCTGCAGCTCCTCCACTTTCTTCGGCTCCTTCAGTCCGTGCCTCTCTGCAGGTCCGTAAGTCACGTTTTCAAAAACACATTAGATGGTTTATAATGGGAAAATGATTCAGAACGAATGTGTCCTTCTAACATAAAACTACAGATGTGTAAATCTGGGCTACTCTTTAAATGAGTTAGTTAGGTATGAGCATAAACAAAGTGTTTCTGAGCGTCTCACCGGTGACCAGGGCGAGGGTGCATATGCAGGAAAAGGTGGAGACGTCCAGGTTCATCCTCTGTAGATTGCCAGAGAATTCAACAATGCTGTCAATCCACTCCCCAAAACCCCTCAGGCACTGGAGCCGGTGCCACACCGACCCGTCGCAGAAGATCAGCTTCCCGTCCTCCGGGCTGGATCTGAAACATTATGACAGCTTGTGCTGAAAGTGAAAAGCTGAGAGGCAGAAGTGGATATAAACCGTTTACACTTTTATGCACAACATTGGTTCTGCATGCAGCCATTATCAGACACAAAATTCATCTGTATTTCAAAATAAGAGCATAGTGTTAAATTTTAGGGCCTATGACATAAAGCTTGCCCTCAATAAATTCCCATGTACTTCTCGAGCTTCTAACCCACCTGTCATTAGTGCCAAACCTGCTAGAAAATTAAATCCATTCCTGGGTTTTGTTGTTTTTATTGGCAGATCCATTCAACAAACATATTTACCTGCAGTGGACTGACTGCTAACTTAGGTGCTCTGTCCAGTTTTTGATGAGAAAGAGGAAATTACAGAAGTCAGTACCTCAGTGTGTGACGAAAGTTTTGTTCTTTACCTGTATGAGAGTCGTAAAACAAAGAGCTCCAGGAAAGCTGAATAGAAGAGGAGGTCTTGGTCGTGTTTGGTTAGGGAGGTAAAGCCTGGGATCTTCTGCGCCCACCCTCGAATCACCTCCATTGATCGGGTCAGGAGGTCATAAAACTGCCGGACGTGCTGTGCATCGTCTCCCAGCGGACTTCCAGGACTCTCCTTGAACTGCAATGAAAGGTCACCAGTGGCATCAGGTAGGGATCAGAGACAATACCATTACTGCTGTATTTTGTGCTAATTGTGTGTTAGGCTAGTGGAGTAATTCTTGTAAGCTCTGATTACCTTGGAGTAGTCAAGGCGAGAGGGTGAGGGGTTTGACTCCACATGTGCCCTGATGAGGGCGCTCAGGAGGGTGCTGACAGGTGAAGACGAGTCTGAAAGAGCTTTAGGTTTGGACGGCAGACGACCTCTTCGACCTTTCAGACCGTCTGTCCTCACCACTGTGGAGCATGTGGACAAACAGGAAATACTTTTAAGCTTCTGTTTCGACTTGGGGGTTTTTTTGAAGACGATTTCACCCCCAATGTCACATATGAAAGGTGGTTTCAAGGTGTATCTGTTTACCTTCTTTAACCATTCCCACTGCAAGGCACTTCTGGAAGCGGCAATATTGGCATCGGTTCCTCCTGCGTTTGTCCACCGGGCAGCTTTTGGCAGCCAAACACACGTATTTGGCATTTTTTTGCACTGTGCGCTGCGTGAAGACAAAAAGAAATGGAGATATTGTTCAGTTTACAAAGTAAAAAAAAAAAATACAATAAATGCACTTAAATTAAATAGATGTTCACTCAGCTGAGACTATAGATAATATTTAATTTTAAATTAAATGACAGGTTTAAATTCAGCTTTGAACCTCAATCCAGTCATCCACAACAAAGAACCTTTTCTGCACATGTTCTGTGGTACCAGTTCAAAAGCCAATACATCACAATATTGGTCTCTGTGGAACCAATATCCTGGTGTAGAACTATTCTGAAAGGGTTCTCTAAATGGCAAAAAATTAGATTTTCTAGAAGCATTTAGAAGCATGTCAATTATTATCTCATCTATTTGCACTGGGAACCTTTTTGGGGTTTAGTCCTTCAATGGTCCATATTAAAGAAAACAACAAGAGGAACCATAAAGAACAGTAACTTTCCCATTTGTGCAACAATAATGTCACAAATAAACCTATTTGAGTGATTCTTTAAAAATTGCTCCACATGCATAGCCAGCAAAGGGTCCTTTGAAAATTAACAGCAGCACTCTTGCTCCTGTGGGCCATCTGAGGCAGTATAAGGCATTCAGCAGGCCGACAGGGCAGTCTGGGTAAACACAGGATCGTGGTCATTCATAATTTGGAGAATCGCCCCCGGGAATCTCCCTCAGAGAGGAGAAGGGGGAGGTTTTTATTCATGGCACGTTGGTGACCATTTTCATACAGGACAGTTGGCCCTAAAAACGTACGTGTCAAGGGATCAAAACGTGCATCTGAAGTATAATGTCCAATTTATGAGGCCAGTCAGGAGTCCCAGTGGGATTTTTACATTATAACCTATTACTCAAAATGAGGGTTTCATTAGGCGACGGTGGGGCCATGTGGAAAAAGAGAATATGTTAGAAAAGATGATATTTTCACATTTTACTTTTCATGAAAGCGGGGTCGGATACATTCATTTTGACAGAAATTTGCTGCCTTACAACTCCCTTTAAACTTTTTAGCGTCTGCATCATGTCCATCAGCTGCCTGCAAACTCCCCCGTTTTTCATGCAGCTTAAAATAAAGTTGCGCTGAGAACAAACCTTGAAGAAACCCTTGCAGCCCTCGCAGGTGCGCACTCCGTAGTGCTGGCAGGCTGCGTTATCCCCGCACACCGCGCACAGCCCCTCCGTGCTCATTGGTCCTCGGCTGGGGCCAGAAGAAGTCTGGTAGTCCATAAAGTGGTGACTGTGGGCGAGCTGGAGCGGGTGAGGAAATCCCACACCGGGCTGCTTTCCCAGCCCGGCGGAACCCAAAACCCCGGGAGTGTCCAGCGGCTGGTGCGCTCCGGCTGCGTCCAGGTGCATGGACACGTGGAGAGATCGGTCAAATTTCATCTGGCAGGTGGACAAGCTCTGACCGCTGTGCTGCGCGTGTTTGAGAGAAAACAGAGAAAATCTGGATAGTGCGCTTTTCCTGTGCGCCGCCGCCAAATAGTCTTGTCGGAAACTGTACAGAGAGCCGGAGTCATCCCAGATGTGTCCCGGCGGCGTTTGGAAGCTGGACGCGATAGGGGTGTGCGGTGAGGGAGGGCGGTAATAATAAACGGATCCCGGGGAGGCGAGCAGCTCGTCGGACTGGTGTGAGGGATGTTGATTCGGCTGATACCGCGGACACCCGTGCGCATCCTCCACCTTGACGCACGGAAGCTCCCCCTGAACTGACATCTGGAAGAGGCACGGGGGCTTCACGTCGTACCCGGAGCTGTAAGAGTCCGGCAGAGGGCCAAAAGTAGGGCCCGACGTTGCAGCAGAGATTTCACTGTTAGTAAGGTCCATGCTGAACTTGACAAACTCCGGGGTGAGAAAGTCGCAGCTGCGCTCTCCGCCGCCGCTCTGGGAAGCCGGGCTGGCTCCTTGTGGAGAGGATCCGCACTGGGTCTGGACACACGGCATGGTCACTGCGAACATGGACATAATGCACTCAGTATGAAGGAGACAAAGCGTGCAAAGGAATATCTTGCAAGTTGATAGATTGGTGAAATGCATTGCTTTATTTTACTTATTTTACTTTAACAAAAATTTAAATATTAAAAACTATTAAACTAATTAAAAAATATAATGAGATGAAGTAGTTTCTATTCTATTTTTAAAATGTTTTTCTTTATCATTTTACCAAGAAATTATTATTAAAAGTCAATTTAAAACAAGTTGTGCAACCTGTTAGGCACTTGTTGAGACAAAGACATGACCATGTTGAATTGTCTTAACGACTTATTTTGCAGCATGAAACTGGGATGCATAAAGACCTGAATTGAATGGATTATTACCTTAAGGCTTAAGTTGTCTTATTTTTCAGAGGATGTTATTTCCCGCTAGAATTTTTTCTAGTATGAAAAAACAAACAAACATCAGAGCATCACTTACAAGCTTTCCATTGACATGAAGCTCTCCAGTTCTCCATAAATTAGTAGAGAAAAAGTCAAATATGAAATACCTCAAAGCTCCATCCAGTGCAGAAGAAGAGTGATAAATAATCCCATCTCTGCTGCAGTGTTGCTTGTGGATCTCTCAAAGCTTTAGCTGAGACCAGAAAAGTCCACTCGCTGTCTGGAGAGCAAAGGAAATGACCACTCTCCCACTCTTGGCTCACAGACTGACTGCCAGTGACACCGACAATGTGCTTTTGTTTACGTGGTGCGCACCCTGTGCCAAACCCTATTACGCACAAGCCACTGAGGGGTGGAGTGGTGTGTGTGTATGTCCCTGTGCGAATGTGTGTGGGAGCCTTTGACTAGTGTGGGCACAGAAAGTGGCTCATGCAATTTGGAAATAATGCTTGTGGCCCACTTTGTTGCACTCTGCGTCATATTTTAGGTATTTTATTGTTACTTGATAAACTATTGGACCTGTGACCGTTATGTGCAGATGTATTTTAGTAGCCTATAAAGTTTCAAGGTGCAGTCATTTACTGATAAGAGTGTTCTTCAAGCTGTTCTTTAATCTGTGTCATTTTGCAAATTTTCACACTTATTTAGTATGAAATATTAAAATGTCAGTTTATTTATCTGCTGCAGGATTTAATGTTTTGCTTTTCCCCATGCTTTCAGTGCTGGAAGATGGATTATGCGACAATGGGCCCCTGGGCATAGCCATGTAAAAGGCCCCCCACATCTATTAAATAGGAGAAAGACCCCCCCCCCCAGACTGATAGAGACCACACATTTGTTTTGCGTCTTTTTGTGGTCTTTCTTGTCTTTTGTGTCTTAGTCGTTTTGTATTTCCTCACAATCATTTTGTGCCTCTGCAGTTCTACATCTTTCAATGGTTGTTTTACCTCTGTGTGGTTATTTTGCATCTCTGTGTGGTTGTTTCGTATGTATTATGGTCATTGTTCATCTCTTTGATATTGTTTTGTGTTTTTGTGGTTATTTTGTGTCTCTTTGTGGTTTGTTTTGCATCTCTTTTGGGTCAAATTGAGTTTTTGTGGTCATTTTGTGTTCGTTTCGTGTGTCTTTGTAGTAATTGTGCATCTCTTCATGGTCGTTTTGTGTTTTTGTGGTCATTTCACATCTCTTTGTGGTTGTTCTGCATCTCTGTGCAATTATTTGCATAACTTTGTAGTTTTCTTAAGGCTTTTTGTAGTTCTTTGAGCAGTTTTATGTTTTGCAGGTGAATCCCAGGAGCCCCTGCGCTTTTGCCCGGTACGCGCGTTCTATCCATCTATCTATTGCTGAAAGACGGATAAAACGACAGCTGGTGGCACTTCTCAGTCTTTCTCATTATCCTGAAGGAAGAGGAGGATGGAGGAGACTAGTGTTGTGCAACCTTGCCTTAGCCTTACGTCAACAACTTGGCGCCGCCTCAGCTCGAACACGATTGGACGAGTTTAACCGTGCGCAGCGTTCTGATTGGCTCTTCGCGGCGTCACTCTACGCGGCTCTGTTTCCTGGTTGTAGCTGTCAAACACAGGCAACGGCTCAGATAACAACCGATGTCCTCAGTCGCCGCCCTGCATCGCTCCGAGCGAGGTTTATTCAGCCACAAAACAAGAAATCCTGTAAGTGGGAATGTCTGTTGTATCACCCTTTGTTTTTTTGGAGTTTTTAAAACCCATGTTAGGAATATTTAACCCTGTGTTTTTTGGCAGAGAGCCAAAAAAAGCGGAGCAACATCTGCAAGTTTCTCCTTGTTAGTGTCAGTGATATAATAACCTCTTCTCCTCAGTCATTGCGAAGGACACGCCAAGTTAATGTGTATGATTTTATTTATTTAAAATGGTGAAAACAGTCAAATGATCCCTGTAACGTTGGCCCTTGCTCTCGTCTTTTTATAACGTAAAGAGCTTATTCGTGACTGTTAAGACGAAGCTCGTTGTTGGTTTTCCTCAAAGACCAAACTGAGCTGACATTTTAATCCACAGCAAGATGTCAGTTTAAAATACCAGCGACTTCCTCTTGTGTAGTGATAGACAACGGAGCAATACAGCAATACATGGACCTGGCATCATAAACCCATGTGACGTTAATACCGCCTGTTGTTAAATGTCTGTTACATCAACATTACAAACAGGGCTCCCGATCTGCATCAGGAAATACATTTTAAAAAGGAAAAAATTCAAAGGAGCTTCACCATGTGTTTCTACGAAAACCAGCCTACATAAAAGGCAGGAACCCCCCCCCCTCCTTCCTCCTTCTCTCCTCTGCTGACTCATAATGAGACTGCAGGCCGATGTAAGTGAAATCACTTTGGGTTGTTATTTCCCAGTGTGTGAATGAGGAGGAGGGTGTCCCAGCATCACCATCAGGAGGAAGAGTGACACTTTTTGGTTATGTCAGTCCTTTTATTAGTGCTTCAATGTCACTCATAACAATTAGACAGTCCTGTGGCTCAGTCGGCTAAACTACACCCATCAGCAAAGTCCTGTCAGAAGGGTTCCTCAGGGCTAATTATTGTCATATTTGGCCTTTATAGTGTTCAGTAATGAGCAGCCTGTGAAAGGGTGTGAAGGCCCATGGTATGCCAGTGAGTGTTGGAGTGCAATACACAATGCAGGGGCTGGGTATGGGTTGAAACAGTTCAATTATAGTGCTGAGTATGCCAAAAGTAAACTAGAAATGTAAATAAAAAGCTCTTTTCATTTAACAATAGATGTTGTTTTTGCCTGAATATAACAGTCTAAAACTAGGGCTTTGTATTGAGCCTTTGTTACTGATGGAAATTTGTAATGCGTTGTATTGAAAACATTTAAACATAAGTAACCTTGTTTACTTAATCTTTGATTTGATATTTCCTAATTTGAATGACAAATGTAGCCAATTTTATACTGTTTAGTATAAAGTACTTGTTTATTATTACTTAGAATGAGTAATGTACTTAAGGATGCAACTAATCATTATCCTAGACTAAAACAATTTAGATTTGAACCAGGAACTAACTAGTCACAGAATAAATAAACAAGATTACAACTCTTACCAAATATTTAGGTTCAGCTTTTGGCACTTGACAGTTGTTTACAGCGTGTGCCGTGGTCACATTTTGGTTGCTCACAACAAACTCACTGAGGTTTGATATTTAGTGCTGGCAGAAGGGAATATTTCATATTACTAACCCATATTTTGATTTGATTATTTCTAATTGAGGTCTTTACTCTTCTTAGTCAGAATAGAGTAGCTCCTGAAACACATTTTCAACCATAAAGGGACATGAAAGCTCTTCTAGAAACCTTTTGTCACAGTTGCACTGAGAGAGAGAGAGAGAGAGAGAGAGAGAGAGAGAGAGAGAGAGAGAGAGAGAGCTATAATTATTTGAGTCCTATGGTTATATACTGTAGCTCACAGCTTTAGCACCTAACATATCCAGTTGTGCCACAATAGCAGTGCACTTTCAGGTCTGTGGAGAGTTTGCTTAAACGTCTTTACAACAAGCAATAAAAGAGAGAGTTTTTGCTAAACCGAGATAAGTAAATGTTTGCTTTTGGAGCGGCTTGCACAGTCATCGACCCACAATCCTAATGTACATTTTTTCTTTGTCATTTGGTCAGACTTTGTCTATTTTATGGTAATTTTAAGGCATATGATTGTTGCAGTTTAAGAGTTGTATAAAGTGACAAACAACAATTTATAATTTGGCCAAAAGTTGGCAGTAGGAATATGATGCTGATTTTTGGTGCTAATATTGGCTGACGCAATAGCATCCTACTTGTAATAGGTCATTTGTTAGACCAAACTGGTTATTGACATTTGTGCCATCTGTAGCCGTGTTTTATTAAAATGCATTAGAATCTGCTTTGGCGTATCCCACTCCCTGGAAACCTTTAGTCAAAGTGCATTACGGTGGGAATGCAAATACTTTTTTGGGCCGCCCCTGGTGGGAATTGAAGCCCTCCATCCCGCCAGGCCGGTCTGGTATCATGTTCTGCTCATTATGGAACACAGGGTCATTAAGAAAATGTGGAAACAGTATCCTAGCAGTTGCTTAATACTAAACTGAAAACATGTTATTATATTATTTTTTAATCTTCATTTCAGACAAGATATGGGTGATACTGCATTTTGCCCTTTTAATATAATTCGCCTACTTGGAAACCTCTCCAAAGAATGTGAAGACACAATTTTTATAATAATATTGAGAAAGAATCCGTATGACTGTAGTAACTGTGTATAATGTTGATTGGTCACATCAGGCCTAAACCAGCTTCATAAGGTCAGTATTGGCCCTGATACCAATCCAGCAGGTTGGATCGATGCAGGTCTAATCTTTTATTTTCTTAAGTTTCCTGTTTTACAGCAACTATGAAAACCAAATATTTTGTGCATAATTAGATATTTATCACAATATGCATGCATTGCACACATCAGTTAATTATCAAAGCATAGTGAATTTTATTATTGATTAACATGGCAGTTAGTGTTATCAATTAATCAATTTGTCTGATCATGTAGTGTTTTAAATGTCAGAAATAATAACAAATGATCATCACAGGCTACCAGAGGGGATGTGGTGTCCTTTAGGTTCTTCTTTAGTCTGACAAATTGTTAAAAAAGTGTCAACTTTATAATGATGGGACACAAAAACTTTGAAATTATTTTGCAAGAAAATATACCAAACATTTAATGGTTCACTGAGTTTCTCTGAGTAATGAAAGTTTCTCTTCTTAATTTGTGTCACAGGTGATATGAGCAGGTGGTATAAACAGACATCAGCACACACTGACAGCATTCCTCAACCTCTCCACTTCTTCTTCACGTGAACTTTTGTCCTGGTGTTGCAGTTCACCCCCCCCCCCCCTGCAGGCAGTGCTCCCTCCCATCAGCTTGCATGCCCCCTACACATGATCACCTGCCGTGTCACAGCCTTATAACCCGGGTATCCCTGCTCTTTCTCCTCACTGCACTTTACTTTCTCTGCAGGGCCAATGGCGTTCAGGAAGGCTCTGAAGAAAACGGCGATCATAGGGGGCGGGGCGGTCGCCACGGTTTTTGGCCTCTCACACCTAATAGAGTACAGGAAGACGCAGGTCAGTTGATGAAAGATGTGACCTCTTGAGTTTGTGTGCCGTTTTAAGAGTCATTCCAGCAAATGTTTGCTTCGTTTCTTGTTGTATGAATCCAGTTTGAATAGTGGCCTCCTGTATATGTTCCTTCAGACAGCCGTTAAACTCAAAGACAGACTTTGTATACCTGTAGATTATGGGCATGAATAGTCTTCTGCAAATTTGTAGGGAGGGGCTGCTTTTCAGGGCATGTCCTATCTAGATTTTGGAATGTGTTTGCCTTTTGCAGGAGGCACCAGTTGACTTGAAAGCCTGCACTGGATTGTAAACGGCTTAGTACCAGCAGCTTTTTTCCATTGTCGTTAAACACATCCACACACACCCAAATGTTTCTCTTCTACTTAAAGGTGTGATATGTGAAATGTCTTATATTAACTGGGGAACTGAGGATCTTGAGCTTGTTCTGTCACCAGTGTTAGACATAGATATGTTGAAACTCCTCCTACATCATTTTGTAGATAAATATGTGTATGGTAAATTTGAAGCTATGCAGGCGGCTAACTTAGCTTAGCATAGAGACTGCAGCTATCCTGGCACTGATATAAGGTGACAAAATCGTCCTACCAGCATCTGGATGTTAATGGTAGCTTCATTTATACTGTAAATACATGAGTTCTGTCAATCTTCTCATTTAACTCTCAACAAGAATTCAAACAAGTTTCTCTCACAGGTTGGTTTCCTTGCCAACACAGACACACGTCACCTAGCTCTAAGCCAAATTCATTTTGTCTGTTAAACTGTGTAGTGAACACTGAGACCACTGTTCCTGAACTCTGACCTTATACAAAATTCATATCCGAACCTTAAATAAATATGTCACTTTTTATTTGGTTCATCCATTCATCCATTCAACCATTCACTCACCCATTTTCTGCTGCTTTTCCAGTTCCTTAATTAATGATTCATTAAGGATATTGCACACAGCTTATTTAAAATAAAAGTCAATAAATTCATGCATTTTTTATATTTAACTTTGGTCAGTATGATTGTGAAGTAGATATCAAATCACATTCTATGTGGTATTGACAAGGTCTTTAAAGTCAGTGTAACTTGGTAAACCCTGTAAATACCTGTATATTACAGGTTTTGTGCCACATTGACACTTTTAAACTCTTTCACTCTTAAACAACCAGAGTATTCAGATGGAGCACATCTCCAAGTAATGACAGCGTATGTGGACGACACCAAAATCCTGAGGAATGACAAAAATTCAGACAGTTAGAGAACAACAGACAAAGTTTTACTGGTAGTCGAGGTCTGATGTTAGCGTCTCGCCTCATGACTGGTGACACTGGGAGCACTGGTCTTGAAAGACACTGGTGTTTGTCTTATTGTCAAGCCTCAAAACTCGTCTTCACGAACACATAAGTAACTACACGTCTTGGCTTCATTTGAGATGGACAAGCAGCTGTGTTTCCTCCTGACCTCTGACCTGACGTAGGCCTATTTTAGGCATGCCGCACCACTACATACCAGACTTTATGTGACTGTACAACCTAATGTGAACTCTGCTTTGTGTCCCGGCCCGATATTGTCTTCTCTTGCCCATCGTCGTCCTCTCAACCAAGCATGGATTGGTAAGCAAGAAGTCGACCCTGATGAAATATAATTATTTTCACAATAGTTTGTAATCATGCATGCGTCTAATCCCAGTAATTGCAATGCTGATGAGAAGAATGTCCATCTTGTCTCCTTTAGCAAGGGCATATGGGTTGGAGAAGATTTCAAGGCAGCGGCCGATTGGCTATTAGCATGGGCTTTGCTGTGCCATTCACTGACTTAACTTGATTACGGGAGGCACGCTGGGTCTTAATTCTGTGGCAGTGTTTGTCTGTACGCATCATCAAAAATAGACAATGATTATATCATCGTCTTGTTTGCGGTTGCAGGCCTAAATTACAAATGCCTGCTACCATTTGCAAGTCAAATGCCACGCTGGCTTCAAAGCAGCTTGATGCAATCATTTAACCTGAGCTGCTAAGTAGAAAAATGAATAAATATTTCATTAGAAGTGAAATCCCACATCCTTGTATCAGAGTGGAGCTGAGTGTTTTTTTTTTTTATTGTAGTTGTGATTATTTCTTTAAATTAATTATTTTGCTAATCAAACAATAGGTGTAAATGATGCTCAAAGACTGGAATTTGATTTATTTGGTGGGTTTTGCAAAGTTAAGCAGCATGTTGCAGCAGGTAGTAACCCTTAGCAAACTTTGCTTTGCTACTAATCACAGCAAGAATATGTTTGTTTTTATTTAACAACACCTCACTTGGAAACTAAAGGTGAAAATGAGACATTATAAGCACATTACAATCTCACTTTCTGCCAAGAAAGCCAGATCAAGTAAAAGTCCTGCGAAATATATTTAAAGTATAAAAACTACAAATTTAGCAGCTGTTATATTGAATATTATATTCCTTTATTATTACTGATCTGTCACTGTGTACGCAGCATTTATCATGTTGTAGCTGTTAGAGTTAAAGCTAGAACTAACTACTGTATTTCTTATTGTTGCTGTCCAATAAAGCAAAAAAAAATTGCTTTGAAGATCAGAAATGTTTGTTTCTATTATGTGTTTACATATTAAAATTCAGCCAATTAGAAATTAGTAATATCATGACATCATTCTGTCCAAATCATAACAGCCATGATAACTGAGATCATGTCTCCACTTGTGAGTGATGCATCACTCCCATCATTATAACAGTAATAATTGCATTTCTAGTCATCATGCTTCTGTACATATATTACGTTCCATCCATTACAGCACAATAATGCATATTATATGGAAGCATACAACCTATGTCATCACGCAGTCACACCAAATCCATAATGTATGAAAATGATTGCAAGTCATTATATCACGTTTTTTTTACGAGGTGATTATAATGCAAGAATAATGCATAAACACATTACACTGTGAATGTGTATGCAGTGTGCTTATAATGTTTCAAAATGCACCTCAAGGAAAGTGTTGCTATATTTGTTTTAAAGAATTTAAAATAGAGTTTAACATAGAGTTTAACATAGAAACCTATTTCACACAATTTAGGGAATTCAAAGTCATGAAAACTACTCATTGTGTTTGTGTTGGTGTGTGTGTGTGTGTGTGTGTGTGTGTGTGTGTGTGTGTGTGTGTGGGGGTGTGTGTGTCTGTGTCACATCCAGGCTCAATTAGCCCACGTGGCAGCAGAGGCAGAGCTGAAGGTTCCATATGCGGACGAGCTTCCGTCCCGGCAGGCCCAGCTCACGGCGCTGAAAACCACGGAGGAGTTTGACGTTCTGGTTGTTGGAGGAGGGGCCACGGGTGCAGGATGTGCCTTAGACGCTGTCACACGCAGTAAGCTCACTGTCAACAGCTCCTATCTGCTTTCAAGTACATCAATCCCCTGGGATGTAACAGGTTTCAAGCTCTGTAATTGTCCTTATTGGGTTATGATTGAAGGAGGGGAAACGCCTCATAGGCTGGTAACAGTTTATAATGTTGTATAATGGTCTCGCTCTTAGCTGGTACTAAAAATACCCTTTAAGAAATTAGGTCAATTATACTCAAGTTAATTGTTATTATTCAGCAAATATCTGAGGTCCAAATTAATAATTAAATACTCTGTTTGGTTGCATAGGAGTGGACCACAGTTAATTGCTTTTACGTGATTTTACTTTTGATTTTACATAGTCATATAAAGCATCATGGGACGGCATCCTTATTGTGATTACACCCTCAACAGTATTGTAGCTCTGAGTGATAAAAATACACTCATCTAGGTTACCTTCAAAGCACAGTGAGCAGCTGTGTGTGGACTCTTTTGCATCAGGTTTCCCCTCTCAGGCTACTTTAATTCCTCCCTAACCATCTGACTGGTGCAGGGAGCTGCGGCTACTGGGCAGGAAAAGTACCCCCTCCCCCCTGTGTTGAGGTTGAAATTTACATATTATAAATTTTAAATTTGCAGGCGCCCATTGTACATTTTTCTTAATTTATTTTTTGTGTTTTGTTGTTTAAGACAAATAGAGCATCACTATATCACCGCCTCAGCTCTTTTTCAGTGAAACTAAATGTAATTTTCAGTCACTTATGGAAGCTGTATCGACCAGTTTCATTATAATAAGTTAATTGCACGGTTGATATAAATAAATGTCCTGCAGGAGAGTTTATTATATTTTTGTCTGGTGTGCCACACTTCTGACACTGAAGGCTTTTAAGACGCATTAGTATAGTGTAGTATTAAACTATACAAGTGTATTAGTAAGTGGTTAAGTGACTCATCATGTATGATTTTCCTCAGACCTCAAGACTGCCCTCGTAGAGAGAAGCGACTTCTCTTCGGGGACAAGCAGCCGGAGCACCAAGCTAATCCACGGTGGAGTCCGCTATCTTCAGAAGGCCATCATGCAGCTGGACTACGAACAGGTTCCTCTTCATCTTTTTACTCTTCGTCTTCATCTCAACGTGTCGCTGTTCTTCCTCCCATCATCTTGTTGCTCTCATTCTCCGTCTGAAACAGTACATGATGGTGAAAGAGGCCCTCCACGAGCGAGCCAACCTCTTGGAAATTGCGCCGCACTTATCCGCGCCGCTACCCATCATGCTTCCTGTTTACAAGTAAGTGACAGACAGAAAGATGCCACGAGAGCACGGGCAGCACAAACACACAGATAATTGTCCTGTTAGCGTAAAGCTTTTCACTGAAGAAGATTTAAGTGCCATTTCATTTCTGTTTGTTGTGGCTTTTGATGACTTAAAATTATAATGTATTTCAGTTTATATCTGATTTTAATGACTGTGTTAATTACCAAGATGGTGGCAGCTGCCTTACTACTGGGCAGGGATCAAGATGTACGACCTGGTGGCTGGGATTCAGTGCCTGAAAAGCAGCTACGTCCTCAGTAAGACCAAGGCCTTGGAGCTGTTCCCCATGCTGAAGAAGGACAAGCTGGTGGGAGCGATCGTCTACTACGACGGTGAGTCAGTGCTCCCTCGTTTAACACCCGCTTTGCTTGAATCTGGATGTTTTCACATAGACTCCACCATGTGTGGACACTAATCTCTTTCTTTGTGGATTCATTACTTTTCTCTTTATTTTCTGTAAACATGAACAAAGCAGCTGAGTCAGTCTTTCTGTTTTCCCTTCTTGTTCCTAAGTACAGGCTTTGAATTAAATCAGCCAGTGATGGATTGATGAAAGTGACAATGAACCATGAGAGCATAATGGTTTAAAGTAGAGCTGTGTAAGGGGAAGGAGCCTCTCTGTGCTGAGTAAATGTAATGACATAAACGGTCTTGAAAACCCTGTGAAAACATGGTTTTAAAATGCCTCAACGTCCCTGTGAAAATATGACTTTTTGAATTTTTTGAAAATATGCCATTCCTGTAACGCAGACTCAAGGCCTCCTAAAGGGTGTCACAAGACAGAGCCGAGGGTCAGGAGATGTTTAAAGACATAGAAGATAATCAAAAACAATACTTTGTTTTAAACCTTAAATATTGACTCATGATATTTTCAGAAAATTCAGTTGTCTGTTTTTCCATAGCTCAACCTGTACTCAATTTATTTGCTGAGCTAAACACGGTGTGGTCTCTCTTTTGTGGGAAAACTTGTTGTTGTAGTTTGACAATTGCACAATTAGCATCAACAAAGCATCGCACAGCCTGTACAGCAATGCAAAATTAAAAGAGCCTGTGTCTGAATAAGTTGTCATATTATAGAAATAGTGCAGGAATTGTGTGATTAAACCAAACAGGAGATTAAAGATTCTCTGTTAGAACAGGCCTCAGATGTAAATCCCGCCTGTGGCGTTCTCATGTCCACTGGTCCCTGGCGAAATGTGTTGACAGGCTGGTAGGATGCCCTCTCCTCCCTGTGGCAGTAAAGGTTGCGTGTTCCCTGGATGGGCGCGGAGGAGAGCCAAACATATGCTGAGTGTCCAGCTGAGCGTGAGGAGATTCATGCCTCCGGGCATTGTTTCCTTTCCGCCACTGAAAATAACAACTTTGTGTCTGCGGGTGATGGGTCTGTTACTGTAGGCTTCACTGAGTAGCAGCTCGTCCTGTCCAATCACAACAGGTAGCTGTTTTATTGTTAGATCTGATGCTTTTAATTACTCTTATTTATGGTTTTCAGCAGTTTGGCAAAATGTTACAGCACATTAAATATGAAGTTTCATTTTTAAAACCAAAACAAACGTCCTTTTTCTCTCCAAATTATATTTTATAACTGGATTTACTGCAGCCTGGAAAAAGGAAAGAGCATTTTCTTGGTGCAAAGCAGCATATGTTTGATTTCCACCTCCTCCTCCTCCTCCTCCTCCTCCCACTCCCCACCATCATCTGCTCTGAGGGGGGACAGGGCCGGGATGGTGCAGGGGTGGGGCGTCTTTTCTCCAATTACGCCGTCTGGAACAATCACGCCCGTGACATTTCGAAATCTGACCTTCTCTCCCGGCGGTGTAAAGCGCAGAGGAGCGACGCCGTCGTCGGTCGGACCAGCTGAGCAACAGCTATTTCTCCCGCTGTCTTGGTTACCGCCGCTCCTGCTGCCACCAACAACAGCAGAGACTCTTTTTATTCTCACAAACACAGGACAGCGTATGTGTGGGCCTAATCCTCTCGTTTTGAATAAGCTGGGTGCTATATTTGTTTATATGCTCCCAGCCCTCTGGAAAATGCATCTACAGTGGTTTGTTACCAGTGCCCCCCCCCCCCCCCCCATGTATATAAATAGGAAGGACAAAAAGTGAGAAGTGCTTTATTATAATGTAATCCAGTACCACCTTTAACATGCATGTTGAACAAAGGTATTTGGCATGAAATAGGAAATAAATACAGTGTTAAAATATTTAATTACTTCATACTAAGAGATTCATCACCTGTAGTAAAATGAGTCGTGCATATTTGATACTTGAATAAAGTGCCTGCTGTATATCTGTCATTTTAAAGTGATCCTGGCTTCCTGTATCGTCGGCCCAGTGTTGTTTGAGTTTACCTTTGCTTTTGTCTAACAGAAAATGGTTTAGGAAACAAAGCTTGTTTTTACTTTTGCACACATTTTAAGTCAGTCTGGGTAAGAAATCCGGCTCACGGAAACTGTCTGTAAACACAACACCCTGCAGACAATAAGCACACACAACGCTGGTGGAGGATTAGAAAAATAGGTTGTACAATAGGAGACAGATTCCTTACAGGAGCCAGAAGGAAGAAAAACAAAATCTCCCTTTCTGGAGGTTTTCAGAGACAATAGACGAGAACACGATTGGCCACAACTATAACAAAGTGAAAAAATGATTAAACAAATTATCTTATTAATTTTACTTTCAATATGGCTAAAACCCTCTCTCTCTCTCTCTCTCTCTCTCTCTCTCTCTCTCTCTCTCTCTCACTTCTTCTCTGTCCCCCGCAGGCCAGCACAATGACGCGCGAATGAACCTCGCCATCGCCGTCACCGCCGCCCGCTACGGCGCCGCCATCGCCAACTACACTGAGGTGGTGCACCTGCTGAAGACAAAAGACCCGCAGACGGGCAAGGAGAAGGTGTGTGGCGCCCGCTGCCGGGACGTCATCACAGGTGAGGCGCGCAGTCTTTGCGCAATTTTTAAATGTCCTAATGCTCTAAAGTTTGGTTTTATTTTCATATAAAATATAAATTCATATAAAAGCGTCCTTGAGTCCTTGAGTCCTCTCCAGTCATCAGAGAGACTGGAGAATCCACTTTGAAGTGTGATTAGGTCAGACTTGAAAGGTCAATAGATATCATTAAAGAGTTAAAGAGAAGTCTGACTGGCTGTCATTTCAAAGGGGGTGAAATGATGTGACACAGACACACAAGGGGTGAAATAATTAATTAAGTACGTTTCAAATGTTACTGTGTCGCATGGAAATGATATGAAGGAAAAAGTCCTCTTGCTTCAAATGTTTCAGGTAACACATTTGGCTTCTTCTTCTGAGTGTTAAATGTAAACTGTAAGATACTTTTCTGTTTGACTGAGATCTATTTTTCACTGGAACACCAAACACACTTGACTCCTCCCTCTCTGTAACAGGACAGGAGTTTGACGTGAAGGCCAAGTGTGTGATCAACGCCACCGGACCCTTCACAGACTCACTGAGGAAGATGGACAACCAGGAAACCTCAAACATCTGCCAACCCAGCGCCGGTGTTCACATCGTTATGCCAGGTTACTACAGGTACGACACAACGCCGTCACACAGTCCCTGCTTTCCAACTTACATTTACTCCTGCTATTTCAAATGCATGAACTTGTAAATATTTATTCCTCTGTGTTTTCTCATCCCTCTTTGTAAATACTAATCTGGCTAAACTATCATCTGACCTATACCTACATGCATAAGACACTCTTCCCTGGTTAAGACACAGCAGAGCAGTAGAGTGGTTTTGTTGAAGTCGGGGGTTTTAAAGTTCATCGAAGCTTATTGAGCGAAACCCGAGGGAGCGCGAGCCCTTTGAACAGCGGCAGAAATGCCAACCACCTAATTCTCTTCCTTCCTTTCTCTCGTATTCCTCCTGCGCGCTATCTGGCCACCAGCCCCCCCCGCCTTTTCTCTTATTTTCTTCCTCTCTAACTCCTCACCTCCTCATTTGTTCTCCACCTTTTTCTTTTTTCAGCTCTTCCTCCTCCTCCTAACTCTTGATTCTTCTCTCAGACACAAATGCAGTAAATTAGACAGGAAAATAAAATCATCATAGCAGCCACACTCATGAGACAGTAACAATAATAAAGTATTTGTTTTATTAATGAATCCTCTTTTTGTTGTTTCTGTTCCACAGTCCTGACAACATGGGGCTGCTCGACCCGGCCACAAGCGACGGACGTGTCATCTTCTTCCTGCCCTGGGAGAAGATGACCATCGCCGGCACGACAGACACCCCCACCAGCGTCACGGCTCACCCGATCCCGGGGGAGGACGACATCAACTTCATCCTGAGGGAGGTTCGGAACTACCTCAGCGCTGACGTGGAAGGTACAGGAGTTTTCTCTTGTGTGTTTTGAAGAGCACGCTGTCTAACTGACTCCATTACCCAGACATCACCTGGCCGGTTCAAGTTTCTTATGGTTGCTGTTGCCATAGTGACAGTAGACACCCATGCTAACTGCTCCCTACGGTCCTGAAACACGTTTCACTGGATGGTTTTTGTATGTTTTGAGAAATATGCAGAACAGCAATTCAAAAAGCAAACATGTAGAAAGTTAAACAGAGTTTATTTGTATACCCAAAGATCACATGTGATGTCTCAGTGCTGCTATATGCTCATAACAGTCCCAACCAAACAAGTTCCTAAAGACGAGAAAAAGCTCCTCACAGAAACCTCAGGATATAGTGGAAACATGGAAGGAAACATAGGAAAATGAAGGAGAGATTTGTGTTTTTATTTTATTATTTTTATCA
>NW_019174273.1:778519-805349 GCF_002260705.1 Seriola dumerili | reverse complement strand
AAAAATAAATGAAATAGTAATGGTGTCACTTTCATACAGGGGAATTGCCTCTAGTACTTACTTACATTAGCGATCATGAGGATCACCTTACATTGGCATAATGGGTGCTGGATAACGAACTGTCAAGATTCTGATAGTGGCTGGTTGGTATTACAAGTTGGACTATTGGCCGTTTTTTTAGGTGAGAGCTAGCTTTGAAGGCTGTACTCAACAGTAAGAACCAAGGCCTTGGAGCTGGTGGATTTTATTTACCGATATTCATTGTGTTTGCTTGAGAGAGATTAGGAACAACATCAGCAACTTTTGCAATTCGTGGTCGTGGAGTTGGTTTATTAAAAGCCGATCGTCTACTACGACGGTGAAGTTCACAGATGCTGTTCACGCAGGTTCTTTTATATGTTTACTGGTGGAATATAATGTACACATACTAGTACTATACGTATATAAAATTAATTCAAATTTAAACAGCTGTTAAAAAAACACGGGATTAAACTGATTAGTAGTTACAAGAACCCGAATGAGTGACCTAATGACCTCCATCTTGCTTAGGTCAGCAATGACTGTGGGCGATATCCAAGTGGCGTGGCGAAAGGTAAAGCAACAGCTTGGTAAGTTGCCAGTTGCGCACATTTTCCAACACAAGTCAAGATTCAGAGTCATCACGCCACGATAAGGCAACTGCCCTCCATGTGGTGTTTATTAAGTTTGGACTATTGGCTCTATTCCCAACCACACAACTTCATTTCAAATTGTGGAGGGAGAGTGGGCAGGTTTCATCAGAAGGGAGCTCATGTTAGTTATCCAACTCTCTGAACATGGCAGATTTCACATTCACTTACTTCAAGATAAGGGGCAAGAGAGAAACGCAAGGAACCCAGATTACAACACGTCTCGTCTCAGGTGAGCATCCAGTACTCAGCAATTTAACGCAGTTCCATAGACTCCGTCAGACTGGCCTGTCCCAACCTTGACCCACGGTTTAAACCTCATTTTTTAAATCCATTTAAAAAAAACATCTGGGGTCCGGATGTGTTCCCCCTCTCAGTCTCCAGAACTGAAGAAGCCTCTTGTACGAGAGGCGAAACGCTTCAGGTATCTTAAACCACCAAGTCCCCAGCTGCCTCCATTCACTTTCCTACCGGTTCACCCAGGAAATCATTTCATTAACTGTAAAACTGGGCCCAGAGAGTCAGAACAAGAAGACGTTTTGCAGGACTGTCTGGCGGGACTGGTCGACTACCGTTCGCGAACTGGCAGTCGCACCTCCACATTACACTGACCACATCCCATCATCCAATGGGAAAGGGACGGGCAGAGGAAACTTAACCAACGAGAGCCGACAATTACAGGCTAAAACAATGAAAGACCTAACTATTGTATAACCTGGTGCTGCTCTTTAAAATCAGCTTTGATCGCCAAAACGGCGGCCATCTTCTGGAGTTTTCTGTACGTCTACGCCCTCTTACAAGTGACGGATTCTCACCAGCCGGTGAGACTGTTTGGCTTGATGCGTTTTAGTTCAAACGTGATCCAGATATGATATAAAGGGCCATTAATTGTTTAGAACAAAGAGATCGTCTTGGTGTTTTTATGTCTGAATCCAAACACTCAAACAAAGATTCAACATTTTGGCTGTTGTTCTAGCGACCGGCCTCCTGGCTGTGTAGAAGGAACTTTTAACTGTCCATTCATGCATGTGCTGCTGGTGTAACCGTGCATGGTCTCTCCAGCGTAACGTCATTGACATTTATGATTTGACGGTTAATTTGCTTTAAACTCCATTAAACTCCAGCTTCCCCGAAAGAAACGGAAGAGTGGCTCCATATAATGAAGCCTTTGTGTGAGCGCTCTCAGCCTGGCCCGTGGATCCCTCGTCTGGTTTCCTGGGATCACCTTCATCGCTGCTTGCACTGAGTTGACGCCAATACAGCCTGCTTATTATGAGAAAGGTATCTCATTTTGGTTTGTTATGTAAATTTTGCTGTTCATTTTCATCTGAGATTTCTTTCCTGATCAACCAACGTACAACAGATAATAATACTATTTTATTTTCTCTGTAAAATTTTTACTTGTTCATCTTTAATTGTCCAACAATTGAGCTGCAGTGTGTGTGTGTCGTTTCCCCCAGCTTGCTATCGCTTTAACAGACAATGCTACTTGTCTAATAGAATTAATGGCTTTCTTTTTTTTAAAATGGTTTAAGAGGTTTAAATTATCTATTTTTATTTCATTTTGTTAACATTTCTTTGTTTTTGAAAACATTTCACTCAGGTTGAACCAGCAGTATACTCAATATAAAAGTACATCACTGTGGGAAGGTTTGGTCTTCTGAGAAACCACACACACACCCACACACACACACACACATTTCAACACACACACACATCACACACACACACACACACCACACAACAGCAAAAAAAGTTTGGAGCTCTGAAAAGAACCAAGGTAAATGAATATTACTGTTGTGATTTTGTAAATTTGAACAGTTTTAGGCTCAATGTATTCAGACGAAAGGAAAAGATCAAAAAGGCCCAGACAACCACTGAGGACGTGACTCCTGCTGTATAAAAATAACAGGATGCAGAGATTCACTTGTCAGCAGGCACGGAGCCTCTCTCTGTGGTTTTTAGTGGCACTCCGATATCCGCACGATTTATGTTAAATTTACTGAGGGGAAGGGACGTCGTTTCATTCACTGGCAGTGTAGGAATGACAAAACTCTTCTGGGAAAAGATCATTTCAAAAGGAATTCTGGTCTTTCTTTAATATTAAGGTTGTAATAGTTTTTTTCATCAAAGGAAACAAATAATTATAGATATTTATTTTCTGCAAAAGAGCAACTACATAGTTTTAAGTATCAAACTGTCAAAACCATGAAACTGTGGATTTAACAGATGCTAAATAACCTTCCCCTGTAAAACGAACATTTTGTATGAGGAATCTCCAGTGCTTGAGAAAAAACAACTTGTTCTTTGGTGTTTTCTATGTCGCCTGTTTGTTTTTTCTGTCCTTCGTGTGAGTTCATTGGTCGACACAGAACTGATTTGTCTGTTGTAGTATTCTCGATCCACCAGCTGTGATACGTTAGTTTAAGACAGTTTTTTCATTATAATGTGTAAAAAGGTTCATTTCTTACTTTTCATTTCTTAAACTAACCCTGTTTTCAAGAAGAGCTTTGACGCTCTATAAAGTTTTTCTTTTCCTACACTGGGAGAGGAGTTGTTTATATCTGATTAAATATTGTTTAGTATTATTTCGCCAATGACGACGACCGCTGAACACTGCGGATCCGAACCACCCTTGTTTGGTTTTTAACTGCAACTCAGACAGAGAACAGAGGGACCAAGTGTCTCCACAGTAGCATCACCCACTGCTTGTGCAACTAAACTGTCCCGTTGGCGTTGGAGCAACAAGGTCTGTCACCATGGTGACCAGCCAAGTGGCTTACAAGAAGGGAGGAGAGCAGAGGAGGAAGGAGGTAGGAGGAGGAGCAGCAATCTGGTGTCCACATCAGTGAGCAGAAGAGTCAGTCAGAATCATAACACCAGCTGGCAGAAGGTTCTGATTTCTTTACTTTTCTTTTACTTAAACATTTCAGGAGTATTTGGCCATTCAAAGTAAACTCAGAGTTATTCAGAAGTAGAAGTGCTAGTTTATTTATAACAGCACCAATCCAGACACCAAGGCAAATCATAGTGCTTTCATAACGATTAAAATAACATTTAAAACAATTAAAAATAATTTGAGAGAAATTAATAACATAAAAATCGGGTAAGAAAACTTTGTCTTCAAGATGAAAACTGAGTGTGTCTAGTGGGGTTCCACTCTCCTGCCAAACGCACACAACACTTTCACTACAGGTGCAATATTCAGTGTGGGCACAACCTGAAGTTTACCCAGAAATAAACCGGCCTTTCTTCCAAATGAATCAACTAAACACTGTAGTCACTTTAAAAGACGAGCTGCAGTGATCAAAGATTAAAACAAGCCAACGCAGACAACATAAGAAGATTTAAAGACGTGTCCTGAGGTTGTTGTTCAGTCGAGTCTCTGACACGAACACGAGATCAGAAAGATGTTACATATGTCGTTTAGATTACACACGATCATATATATTATCATATATGATATATATTATGGCACTGGGTTATTAAATGTGAAACACATAATTCCAAAGTTCAGTTGTAGAGCAGCGTTTATAACCTGTCAAATTAAAGTTTACACATGTTGGAGAAAAGGTTTCTTAGTCGCTCGACTTGAAGCCTCGAGGGAGGAAGACGGTTATAAACCTCAATGTTTTTAAAATGAGATTAACGGCCCGTATGAAACAGATGCAATGAGACATTTTAAGAATTCCTGTTAGTCAGACTTCACAATCATCGGGTCTGGAACCGTGCAGACATGCACGACCTCCCCGCCGCCGAGGTGCAAGCCCCGTGGGACATTCCGCCGCTCTTCTCAAGTCTCTGATAACCAGGGAGAGTATTTTAATCAAAGTTCCTGTTTCCTCCATCTCTGATAGTGATGGCTCTTACTAAATCCTGTGTGAGCAGCTGCACTGCCTGTTAGCCAGCAGGTTTTGCTTGATAAGGGCGGCCGCGCTGGGCTTCGGGTTATAATTCTGCATAGAACAAGCCTGATTTAGCTACGCAGCTTGCTTGAAAGCTAGCGCTAATTACACAATGGCGTTCTGCTCACACGCTTGCTTTACTCTTTACTCTGGCTGCTGTCCTGTGGAAGTAATGTCACCCATCATATAAGTTAAGATCAATGTGAATTATCACCCCCGGTGTTCTTCCTCTGTTATTATATGTCAGACTTTTAGCATTCTTGCAGCTGTCTGTCTGAAGAGCCGCTCGCTAACACACACAAGTGCAGAGGTATCAGCAAGCAACATGTGCTGGGAGGAACAGGTAGCAGCTGCAGTCAGAGGGTGACAAGGTGAGAGGAAGTTGACACTGCAGGAAGAGCAGGGTTGCAGGATGACTACAGTCACTGGAGTCTTTTACAACTTTATTTCTAAACGTTTCTATCGCTGGTTCTTCGTAGGGAAATGGCCGACATGTCAGAGCACGAGGTGCGTACAGACACAAAGTTCAAAATTGCAGAATAAATTACTTTTTATTCTTGGGAGGAAAAGTTTTCAACTTTTAACTTTAACTGAAATTCTGAAATTTTGCTTTTTTAGTGGTTTAATAACTAAAAGCCCTGTTTAACTCAGTTCCTCCTCCTTCAGTCTGTTTTTCCTGCTTTTAAGTATTTTTTTCCTGCTGACAGTGACTCTGCAAATACTTTATTAATAACCCTGAAGCAAAGACCATGTTTTCATCAAGGGAGGTCAGAGTTAAAGGTCGGAGGTAACCAGGTACAATGCTGGATAATGGCGGAGTGAACTGTGTGGTTACATCTTCTTGTTTAGCTCCCAACTGCACCCATGTTCATTTAGTGCTGATGAGAGAGTCGTCAGGAATCAAACTTGTTGCTTTTGGTTTTTAAAAATGGAGGTTTTCCTGAATTAATAAGAAAATATTTACCAATTTGGATCTCGACTTCGGTTGTCTCCTGGAAGTTTAATGATTCTTCATTATTTTTTGCAGAGCCTCAAGCTGTGGGAGCAGTGACGCCAAAAAAACAAAAAAACAGAGCTCCCTCATCGCTGCCACACATCCACAAACCACACTGTCTTTGACAGTGATAGGGCTAGCGGCTTTTTGACTGAGGCATGCCGCATGAAACAGCAAGGAAGCTCACGGAGGCGTGTGGTGTGTGTTGTGTGTTGTGTGTGTGTGTGTGTGTGTGTGTGTGTGTGTGTGTGTGAGTGTGTTGGTGTAGTCAGGGGTTCTTTGACCGTGGGATCTTGCAGAAGATAGTAGCTTAAGGGAGACACAGGAGCTCCCGAACAGGAGCGCTCACACCGGCGTCCAGTCGAGTCCTTCCCTGAACCTCAGGTTTATTGCTGCAGCTGCCTGTCAGGAAGGTGATATTTCACAGCACTGCCTGAAGTAGGTCAATGGTGGCATTCAGTGCAAAGGACACAGTGCTAAAAAAGACCGGCCATGGACCCATACACTCAGCAATGGACTTCATTTATAGAGAAAGAAGTATCAAGCAAAACTGAGAATACCTGTTATTATTCAAATATACACTGGATCAGAGTTATTGGACTCTTCGTTGTCCATTTAAATCCCAGGGACAGAAAGGTGTTGCATTTAGTCCATTTTTAATTCTTTTCTACTGTATCATGACCGCAGACTGTAAATAAGATGGCCGTCGCCTCTGTGACGTCACCCACAGGTTTCGAAGCTCAGAGTGTGCTGCCTCCACCCGCCGCCATCTTGGCAGTGTCTGACTCCGCCCCCTAACTCCCAGCTATTTTCAAAAAATGGGCAAAGAGGAGGGGGCTTGCATGGAGCTGAGACTTTCAGCTTAAAGCTGTAAAGCCTTGGTTAAAGTTGGACATTTTATTTCATGGAGTCTATGGCGGACTGGTTGACTCACTGTTGCAGCCCGACTCTAGTGGCCATTAGAGGAACTGCAAGCTTCTGGCTTCATGTTTCAGGGTTGCCGTTTGATTCACGACCTTTTAAGTTTACCCACTTCATTTGTCTGTAGGATCTCCAATGCAAAAAGGTACATTTACAAACAGGCTTTTTATATAATTTCTGTGAAAAATGTGTTAGAGGCAGAAGCTCAAAGTCCATCTCTGAAGTTGACATCTTATTGGACTTGAACACAGCCTTTGTTGAAATTAAGCGCTCACACCTACACACAGCACCACACACACGCATATATTATAATTATAAAGTCGCCAGCCACACACAAGGAAGTCCAGTGATTTACAGTAGGGGTAAGTTTGAACCGGGTAACATGGCAGCAACAGCAATTCAAATCAGGTGGAGGGACACAAACTGTTTAAGGACAGCGCCGTGCGTCCAGTAATGAGATATAAGCAAAGAATAACAAGAACAGAGAGAGATGGCCTCAGTGTCTCTTTTCTTCCTTTCTTCTTTTGTTTTTGCCCTTTTGCCATCCTTTCAACCACTCAGAAAAAAGAAACTGCATTAACAGAGAGGCCTCAGGCGAAGATTAGCATCTCCAAGTCGCGAATGCTGCTCAAGCAGACATGGAGGAAGTCGCAGCGAAGGAAGCTTCTTCTTTCCTCTGCCGCCTTTTTTATTTTTTTCTTCTCTTGTACGGCCTTGTTTGCTTCGCGGCCTTCTGCGTTTTTTTGCTTGATCTGGATGTTTCACATAGACTCCACCATGTGTGTGGACACTAATCTCTTTCTTTGTGGATTCATTACTTTTCTCTTTATTTTCTGTAACATGAACAAAGCAGCTGAGTCGTCTTTCTGTTTCCCTTCTTGTTCCTAAGTAAGGCTTTGAATTAATCAGCCAGTGATGGATTGATGAAATGACAATTGAACCTGAGAGCATATGGTTTAAAGTAGAGCTGTGTAAGGGGGAGACTCTCTGTGCTGAGTAAATTATGAATAAACGGTCTTGAAAACCCTGTGAAAACATGGTTTTAAAATGCCTCAACGTCCTGTGAAAATATGACTTTTTGAATTTTTTGAAAAATATGCCATTCCTGTAACGCAGATCAAGGGCCTCCTAAAGGGTGTCACAAGACAGAGCGAGGGTCAGGAGATGTTTAAAGACATAGAAGATAATCAAAAACAATACTTTGTTTTAAACCTTAAATATTGACTCATGATATTTTCAGAAAATTCAGTTGTCTGTTTTTCCATAGCTCAACCTGTACTCCATTTATTTGCTGAGCTAAACACGGTGTGGTCTCTCTTTTGTGGGAACTTGTTGTTGTAGTTTGACAAATTGCACAATTAGCATCAACAAAGCATCGCACAGCCTGTACAGCAATGCAAATTAAAAGAGGCCTGTGTTCTGAATAGTTGTCATATTAATAGAAATAGTGCAGGAATTTGTGTGATTAAACCAAACAGGAGATTAAAGATTCTCTGTTTAGAACAGGCCTCAGATGTAAATCCCGCCTGTGGCGTTCTCATGTCCATGGTCCCTGGCGAAATGTGTTGACAGGCTGGTAGGGAGCCCTCTCCTCCTGTGGCAGTTAAAGGTTGCGTGTTCCCTTGATGGGCGCGGAGGAGAGCCAAACATATGCTGAGTGTCCAGCTGGCGTGAGGAAGATTCATGCCTCCGGCAATTGTTTCCTTTCCGCACTGAAAATAACAACTTTGGTTCTGCGGGTGATGGGTCTGTTAACTGTAGGTCACTGACGTAGCAGCTCGTCTGTCCAATCACAACAGGTAGCTGTTTTTTGTTAGATGATGCTTTTAATTACTCTTATTTTATGGTTTTTCAACGTTTGGCAAATGTTAGCACATTAAATATGAAAGTTTCATTTTTAAACCACAAACAAACTCCTTTTTCTCTCCAAATTATTTTTATAACTGGATTTATGCAGCTGGAAAAAGGAAAGAGCACTTTTCTTGGTGCAAGCAGCATATGTTTGATTTCCACCTCTCCTCCTCCTCCTCCTCTCCACTCCCCACCATCATCTTGCTCTGAGGGGGACAGGGCCGGGATGGTGCAGGGGTGGGGCGTCTTTCTCCATTACGCCGTTCTGGAACAATCACGCCCGTGACATTTCGAAATCTGACTTCTTCCTCCGGCGGTGTAAAGCGCAGAGGAGCGACGCGTCGTCGGTCGGACCAGCTGAGCACAGCTATTTCTCCCGCTGTCTTGGTTACCGCCGCTCCTGCTGCCACAACAACAGCAGAGACTCTTTTTATTCTCACAAACACAGGACAGCGTAATGTGTGGGCCTAATCTTCCTGTTTTTGAATAAGCTGGGTGCTATATTTGTTTATATGCTCCCAGCCCTCTGGAAATGCATCTACAGTGGTTTGTTACCAGTGCCCCCCCCCCCCCCCCATGGTATATAAATAGGAAGGACAAAAGTGAGAAAGTGCTTTATTATAATGTAATCCAGTACACCTTTAACATGCATGTTGAACAAAGGTATTTGGCATGAATAGGAAATAAATACAGTTGTTTAAAAATGAGTCGTGCATATTTTGATACTGAATAAAGTGCCTGCTGTATATTCTTGTCATTTTAAAGTGATCTGGCTTCCTGTATCGTCGGCCCAGTGTTGTTTTGAGTTTTACCTTTGCTTTTGTCTAACAGGAAAATGGTTTAGGAAACAAGCTTGTTTTTACTTTTTTTGCACAACATTTTAAGTCAGTCTGGGTAAGAAATCGGCTCACGAAACTGTCTGTAAACACAACACCCTGCAGACAATAAGGCACACACAACGTTGGTGGAGGATTAGAAAAATAGGTTGTACAATAGGAGACAGATTCCTTACAGGAGCCAGAAGGAAGAAAACAAAATCTCCTTTCTGGAGGTTTTCAGAGACAATAGACGAGAACACGATTGGCCACAACTATAACAAAGTGAAAAAATGATTAAAACAAATTATCTTATTAATTTTACTTTCAATATGCTAAAACCTCTCTCTCTCTCTCTCTCTCTCTCTCTCTCTCTCTCTCTCTCTCTCTCTCTCTCTCACTTCTTCTCTGTCCCCCGCAGGCCAGCACAATAACGCGCGAATGAACCTCGCCATTGCCGTCACCGCCGCCCGCTACGGCGCGCGCATCGCAACTACACTGAGGTGGTGCCCTGCTGAAGACAAAAGACCCGCAGACGGGCAAGGAGAAGGTGTGTGGCGCCCGCTGCCGGGACGTCATCACAGGTGAGGCGCGCAGTCTTTTGCGCAATTTTTAAATGCCTAATGCTCTAAAGTTTGGTTTTATTTTCATATAAAATATAAATTCATATAAAAGCGTCCTTGAGTCCTTGAGTCCTCTCCAGTCATCAGAGAGACTGGAGAATCCACTTTGAAGTGTGATTAGGTCAGACTTGAAAGGTCAATAGATATCATTAAAGAGTTAAAGAGAAGTCTGACTGGCTGTCATTTCAAAGGGGTGAAAATACATTAATTAAGTACGTTTCAAATGTTACTGTGTCGCATGGAAATGATATGAAGGAAAAGTCCTCTTGCTTCAAATGTTTTCAGTAACACATTTGGCTTCTTTCTTCTGAGTGTTAAATGTAAACTGTAGATACTTTTCCTGTTTGACTGAGATCTATTTTTCACTGGAACACCAAACACACTTGATCTCCCCTCTCTGTAACAGGACAGGAGTTTGACGTGAAGGCCAAGTGTGTGATCAACGCCACCGGACCCTTCACAGACTCACTGAGGAAGAGTGGACAACCAGGAAACCTCAAACATCTGCCAACCCAGCGCCGGTGTTCACATCGTTATGCCAGGTTACTACAGGTACGACACAACGCCGTACACAGTCCCTGTTTTCAACTTACATTTACTCCTGCTATTTCAAATGCATGAACTTGTAAATATTTATTCCTCTGTGTTTTCTCATCCTCTTTGTAAATACTAATCTGGCTAAATATCAATCTGACCTATACCTACATGCATAAGACACTCTTCCTGGTTAAGACACAGCAGAGCAGTAGAGTGGTTTTGTTGAAGTCGGGGGTTTTAAAGTTCATCGAAGCTTATTGAGCGAACCCGAGGGAGCGCGCGAGCCCTTTGAACAGCGGCAGAAATGCCAACCACCTAATTTTCTTCCTTCCTTTCTCTCGTATTCTCCTGCCGCTATCTGCCACCCCCCCCCCGCCTTTTTCTCTTATTTTCTTCCTCTCTAACTCCTCACCTCCTCATTTTGTTCTCCACCTTTTTCTTTTTTCAGCTCTTCCTCCTCCTCCTAACTCTTGATTTCTTCTCTCAGACACAAATGCAGTAAATTAGACAGGAAATAAAATCATCATAGCAGCCACACCATGAGACAGTAACAATAATAAAGTATTTGTTTTATTAATGAATCCTTTTTTGTTTGTTTCTGTTCCACAGTCCTGACAACATGGGGCTGCTCGACCCGGCACAAGCGACGGACGTGTCATCTTCTTCCTGCCCTGGGAGAAGATGACCATCGCCGGCACGACAGACACCCCACCAGCGTCACGGCTCACCCGATCCCGGGGGAGGACGACATCACTTCATCCTGAGGGAGGTTCGGAACTACCTCAGCGCTGACGTGGAGGTACAGGAGTTTTTCTTGTTGTTTGTTTTGAAGAGCACGCTGTCTAACTGACTCCATTACCAGACATCACCTGGCCGGTTCAGTTTCTTATGGTTGCTGTTGCCATTAGTGACAGTAGACACCCATGCTAACTGCTCCTACGGTCCTGAAACACGTTTCAAGTTCACTGATGGTTTTTTGTATGTTTTGAGAAATATGCAGAACAGCAAGTCAAAAAGCAAACATGTAGAAAGTTAAACAGAGTTTATTTGTATACCCAAAGATCACATGTGATGTCTCAGTGCTGCTTTATGCTCATAACAGTCCTAAAGACGAGAAAAAGCTCCTCACAAAAAGCTCAGGATATAGTGGAAACATGGAAGGAAACATAAGAAATTGAAGGAGAGATTTGTGTTTTTATTTTATTATTTTTATCGTCACAGATTAACAACTCTTAGTCCTTTAAGCAACTGGTGTTGGCTTGAATATCTGTATTTTTTGTTTGTGTATCGTTCGCATGTTATGTGATTAAAACCAAGCCATATGAAACCAGTAGCAACAATAACCCACCTATTGTAAAGTAAGAAATATAGAAGAAGGAACATAAAAATACAATCTACAACAATGAGATTCATTTAAAATATAATGGAGATTGTAATAGGTCCCATTCAAGGATAAATATATGAATATATTGTATGTTAGAACTTCTACAGAAGGCCACTCATGTGTACAGAAAGTAAAACCTTTTCATCTTAGCTTAAGGAATGTTTATTTAACAATTTAGCTCTGGTTCAGAGTGGAGTGTTTCGGTTCGTCTTTGTCCTACAGAGTGAAATGTGACTGTGTATGTGTCTGTGTGGCTTGTGTGCAGTGCGCCGAGGAGACGTGTTGGCAGCGTGGAGCGGCATCCGTCCCCTGGTGACCGACCCCAACTCCAAAGACACTCAGTCCATCTGCAGGAACCACATTGTCAGCACCAGTGAAAGTGGAATGGTCACCATCGCGGGTCAGTTCATCTTTGTCTTTGTCTTGAATTTCTGAAAATTTTGATGATTATTATCTTTTGCATCGATGCACAATTTTGTCTACGTCCAGGTGGGAAGTGGACGACCTACAGATCCATGGCTGAGGAGACTCTGGACGCAGCAATCAAAGCCCACGGCCTCTCTGCTGAGTCCTGCAAGACTGTTGGTCTGATGCTGGAGGGGGCGAAGGGCTGGACGCCCACCCTCTACATCCGCCTGGTGCAGGACTACGGCCTGGAGATCGAGGTAAGAAACATAAAGAAGAGCAGAAGGTGGATGAGTGTATGGAGTATATATGGAGTAGTTTGTTAATGTAGGTCAGAGAGAGACAGAGAGTTTAATAAGACAATCAAAATTATTATCAGTCTCAAAACTGATGATTTTAGGAGGAGTTGCATGTCTGAGCTATTTTTTTGACAAATGACAGTTTATCTCTAATATCATTTATCTTCTGTCCCTTCACACAGCGTAGGGAATAGGGACGATCAGTAACTACAGGTTTAGGTTTTGGTCTCTGCACAGGCACAGTTGTACCACCCTCACTGTGACAGTCAGAGTTCAGGATGCTGCACAGTGTTTCATAAAATAACCTTCAATCAAACACCTCCATTAATTATTTCTTTCATCGCTGCTCTGCTCCTACAACAGTTTACCGTACTAAAACATTTCAGCATGGCGAGGCGTAGAAGAGAGGAGACCTTTAACTACCTGCTGTACACAAGACCAGATACACACATTCACATACATTCATCTACTAACAACCCTCGCTCACTCAGACACACTCGCTGTCTTCTTCTTCTTCAGCAGCTGCAGCGGCAGTGGAGTTGACATTAAAGGTGCTGCTGTAACAAAGCTGACATTTCCACTACACAAAAGACTGGACATACGATGAAACGCACTGTATGCTCAACAATTTATCAATGGCATTAAGTAAGGGCACATTGATTTACATCAGCTACATGCCATCTTTCCAATAATTAGCCTGAGCGTTTTCATTAAGTCCAATAGGACATTGTTTCATGAAGAAAAAGTACTTGTGCCTGCGATATACTTACTCCTCATTAGAGGCGTTCTGCACCGGCTCTGCTGTTCTCTCATATCTCCCTAAAAGGTCACTGTTGATATTTGGACGGCGTTTGCCCTTTCCACATGATCGGCGAGCCGACGATCTGAATGGCAAATAGACCCCTTGTGTTCTGTAAACATGTGACACCTCATTGACAAAGTGGCGCAAACGTTTATCGCTTAACTCCGAAGAGGTGAAATCGATGGTCAGGATCTTCCACGACTAACGTCTAATTTCTGTGTTGTGGAAGCAACGGCTTAAAGGCAACTCCTCGCTACACTCTGACTGTTATAATAAAAGAAAGATAAAGATGTTACTGTTGTATGTGTATTTTGTATTTACTGTGTATTTTACAATTGACAATATAAAAGCATCCCAACAGCTGTGGAACATTTCTAAAATTTGTTTTGTTTGGAGATTTTTTTGAGACATTTATTGATTTTTTACAGATGTTTCTCGTACATTAAATTTTTTTCTCTGTGCACAGGTAGCACAGCACCTGGCCTCCACGTACGGTGCGAAGGCGTTTGACGTGGCAAAGATGGCTCAGGTCACGGGGCAGAGATGGCCAATCGTAGGGAAAAGACTGGTGTCCGAGTTCCCGTACATCGAGAGCGAGGTAAAGCGGGATTTCATGCAAACAAAGAATAGTCTAATAGTGTGTCTTGATGCTTTTTGTTTCGTTTCATGTGAGTACGTGTCTTCCTCCGCAGGTGCTGTATGCGATTAAGGAGTACGCCTGCACCGCCATTGACGTCATCGCCCGACGAACACGCCTGGGCTTCCTGAACGTGCAGGCCGCGGACGAATCCCTCCCACGCATCGTCCAGATCATGGGGAAAGAGCTGGACTGGAGTCAGGAGAAGAGGACGGTAGGATTTTACAACTACAGCTAATTTGATGATTACTCGACGAGACGGGAAGTTTTCACATCCGTGTGCATGAAGACTGAAGCGTTTTACGCAGCAGAAAACAGCATGTAATACCCAAGTACTGCAGAATCACCCAGAAATATTTCTTCATGTTTTTCAACAATATTTGAAAAATCTTCCAACTGCGTGAATAAGTTTAATACATGTTCCTGTTTTTATTAAAGTTAGTAAAGTCTCTATCACCCAAAACCAACCAACCATATATGCCACGCTTAGGTGGACTCTTTTATATATTTATTTATCTGTTTTTAAGAACTCTCATTGAGGGGCTTTCAGATAACAGGAGCAGAAAAGGTCATGGAGAGACAGATGGCTAAGTAGATATATTTATAAATCCCGAAATCGTGAATTTGTCTGTCGCCCACTCCCAGGACGGACAGACATGAAACAGGTGGTGCATGTACAGAGTCGACAGACGTAGCAGTAACATGTGTAAATGTAATACGGAGTATATGTTAACTGTGATAAGTTAATAAGAGTTTGTTTAATAATTAAGTAACAAATCGGCAAATATTTTAATAATCAATTCACCATTTCAGACTTTTATCAAGAAAAAATGCTGCTGCTTCTCTTTGGCATGATAGTAAATGAAATATCTTTGGGGTGCTGGTTGGACAAAACAAGATATTTGAAGGCCTCTCATTGAATTCTGGGAAACTGAGGTGGGCGTTATCAAACTAGTTTGTGACATTTCCAAGACTAAAGTTTCTAATAATCGTTAGTTGCAGCTGTAAACGATGAATAGCAACAACTCGTGGGCATTTTAAATTACAGATGCGGGTATTGTCTCGGTTTGTGTTTTTAAAGTTTCAGAGAACATGTTGACAATGTGTCGACAAACAAGACTGTAAAACTATAAATGTGTATTCAGCTCTGTTTCTATGTTTTACTGTAAAGCTTTAGTCACTATGAACATGTTTTTTTTTTTACTGTTTAACCATGGTAACCCTGACAACAGAAGCGCTCTTGGTTACATTTCGTATGATTGAAGATAAAATGACTATGAACAGTGGAGGGGATTCAGTTCACACTCTCTCTCTCTGTGCTAACGGGAAATCCAGGCGGAGCTCGAAGCGGCGAGGAAGTTTTTGTACCAGGAGATGGGCTACAGGTCTCGCTCTGAACAGCTGACTAAGACGTCCGATATCAACTTAGACTACCAGGAAGTAGTAAGGTAATTATCTCCCGTCTGTTGAAAGTGGAATTTCTCTTGGTGTGTTTGCCCCCGGCCTCTGTAATCCAGGTAAAAGAAGTGAATGTGTCATCTGAGTCACCCTCAGCTATTGCTTATTGTGTGTACACTAAGAACACCTCGCAGCGAGTGCTTTACAGGCATTTCAGCAGATTTTCTTTAAAAGTTCTGAAACCAAACTTTTACCTTTGAATTCAGTCGTTATTGTCGTAGATAAGTTGCCAATAAAAAGTCTCAAAACTGCCTTTTTTTAGATTGAAAATGTGAAGAAAAACAACAAATCTAAATTTGAAACCGTGTGACTTTAGCTAAATGTCATGTATTTGTTCGTTTGTTCTTTGTCATGATTCATTTCTCTAGTGATCACACCAGTTAAAGCACGAGAATTTCAGAATCAGTTCAGTTTGTTCTGCAGATATTGCAGATATAGAACACACAGAGTGCACAGGTTGGATATTATACATATATATAAATTCTGTCTGTATTTCTAATATCTGTACCAAAGCACCAAAAAATGTCTTTAAGAAAACTTAAAATAATGATTTAACATGTGTTACAATTCTTTTGGAAACTAACTGTGAGTCAGATTTTTATGTTTCAGCATCTTTATTTGGTTTCATAGGTTTTATTCCAACAAAATGAAATAAAGTGTCACAACGTCTCAACATAAAATTCATATTAAATCAGCCTTAAATTAGATAATGACTGTTGTGTGATGTCAGAGTGAATAACTGCTCATCTGTTGACAGATACAAGAAACGTTTCCATAAGTTCGATAAAGAGAGCAAAGGATTCATCACCACTGTCGACGTCCAGCAAGTTTTGGACGTGAGTTTTCCTTCATCACCTGTCCTCCTTCTTTCTGTCCGTCTGTCTTTTATCTTTTCACACCCGTCTTTCATTGTATATTATTGATCCCTGGTCTTGTTTTTCTTCTCTGCAGAGCATCAATGTCCACATTGATGAAAATGCGCTCCATGAAATCCTTAATGAGGTGGACCTCAACAAGAACGGACAAGTTGAAATTGATGAATTCCTGCAGGTACATCACACACAGACGGGAGAGGGAACAAATAACTGCACATATTCACATCAGCAGATACAAAACTGCCGTGCCTTTTTTCACTGATAAAGCTAATGAAGGTGCTACACAAGTACCATAAGGACAAAATCTCATATTACTTCCAATCAAGTAAAGAAAATATGTAACATTTATTATTTTGGTAAATGTTATTATTATTATGTTGCTATTTTAGAGCGTCCTCGTTCTTCTGCAGCAACTAGATATTTGAAAACTTGTCTATGGAACGATCCAAAGGGAGAAATCTTTAACTTTCAATCATAAATAAAAAGTTAGAATTTAAAGTAAAAGTAAAAAAGGTTTAGTTTAAACAATCAGTGGCAGTTTTACAATGAGCTGACAGATGTGAAAATTTACGTCTGAGGAAAGAGGAACAAAATAAAATTTCAACCTGTTTCCAGTAGAAATTGACGTGTTATTATCAGGAATAATCAAGAAATGAATTCATGAAGTTGCTGCAACAGATTTAAAAGAATCGTGGAAGATAAAAACAACAAACGCTGATCCCAAAACTGACCTTAAAGGTAACATCTCTCTGAGTGTGTTGTGGTGTGAGTGTGTGCAGCTTCATCTGATGAGAGGGACTATTAATACCTAACACCTCTCTCAGTGTGTGGCCCGCTCACACCGGCAGAACAGACAGGACTGAGGACATGAAGGCTGGATAATAGAAGCTCAGGGGACCTGGCATTGACTTTTTTCAGTACAGCCACATTTTCTGTCTTCAATCGTCTGCCTTGTTTTGTGATGAAATTATGGTGAAATTTGGAGATTTTCTGTTGTTTTCAGAATGATAATGATATTAATTATTATTATTACATTTTCCTCTTTATACATGCTGTAATGTTTTATCTGGCCATTAAATCTGAAACACAAATTATCCTGTCGTTAAAAAAAAAAAAGACCGTTGTCCACCTGAGACGTGAGAACAGTGAACATCCGTCCCTGCACACAGAAGGTGTGAAGTCTAAACCAGCAGGTTTCAGCAGATGAAGCTAATGAGAGAAGAGAATCTCTGTCAGCGGCTTGTGTAATGAGGTGAAGTGTGTCCGGAGCTCCGGCGGCTGTCTGCTGCTGAATTACTTCCTCAGAGTCATTAAAGGAGAGTTTGATGACAGTCGATGATTTAGTCTTCATTAGTGGTTTCTCTGCTCACCGAGGAAACAAGCTCATAGCTGGACCAGAGTGTAAACATCCTCGAACCAGATCCCTCATTGTTGAGACCGTCTGAGTAAAAACCTGATGCATGTCATGTGTTTTATGATGCTCACTGTCCATGTTTGTTTCTGTTTGTTTGTACACCTGACCTGCACGTGGATGACTTAGGGACCACAAACAGGTAGTGTAGCAGTGACGGGGAACCAGTACTGTAACCCCGGTGTGTCCTAAAAGGCTGACCTGAGAAGGGCTTCCTCTCACATTAACAACAAAGTTACACAATTCTTCCCTTCAGCCTTTAAATCTGAAGGGGAAAACTGAAGGGAAAAATTCTGTCAAAACAGACTAAAAACTGAAGAAGTGTTAAAGCTGCACTAGGTAACTTAATGCATTGGTAGTTAAGGATGAGTCTAGTGATATTCTGAATTTAAAATATATAAATATAAATCCATGAAAAGATTAAAACCAACAACAAATTGATCCAATTAACAACCGCTGTCTAAAATAAATCTTATTCCTGTTTCCAAAAAGCATTAAACACACATGTTCCTTCTTGACCATGACACACACTTTATTTTTTAATAAAACTGGTTTTGGTTTGATTTTATTCTGTAATCAAACAACCTACACATAACACACTTTTCCCACACACCCACCAATCAAACCAACATAAAGCATACACCCCAGAAACGTAAAGTAATAACACCGGTGTCAGTTTTCAGATATCCTCAAATATGCCAGAATCTAATTTGGTCAAATATATTCGGCATATTTAAAGGGCTGCATCTCTCTTTGCCGCACCGCTGGCTGATGTCATTGTCACGTAGAAAACAAAACAAAACCAAACAAATCAAACCTAGTTCAGCAGCTTTAACACATGAAGAACACGGTTGGTGTTGGTTTCATGTTCTCTCTAACTGCAGGATGCGAAGGTGATCTGAAGTTTTGATTGTGTGGCGGCAGGGTCGTACATTTATTTATTTCTACCTGAGGAAAGGAGCTGGTTTGTCAAGTTAACCTTTCCCGCTGTTGTCCCCAATGCTCTGCAGCGTTTCCCAAACATCGGCTCTAATTGGACGGCCCGCCCAGGTAGATTAAGACCCGCCTATATAGATAAAATCACTCCATTTCAGTTTAGGTAAATCTTTAGAAGGGCTTATTTCACTCTTTTCAAACGAACTCATTTGTGGCCACACACCTGTCTGAGCTGTACCAGTGAGTGGTGCATGTTCAGTGACTCGTTTACTGAACATACATCACAGTGAACGTGAGGCCTGAGCGACAGTCAGCAGTTCAAGATCAGTTAAAAAGACTTAAGAGTCATTAAAACCAGCGTCATCTCCGATATTCAGCGAGCAAACTTTTACAATATGAGGAATTATAAACAGAGTTCGGTTCCGGAACCAACAGTGAACAAATCTTTTGAACGAGTCTTTCGAGATTCGTTACACTTAAAAGAACTTCTTCGCACAGTGCTACTCGCCAGCATCTACCAATAGCCTGCAAGTGAGGCGTTTAGGGAACATCGTTAAATTGTAGCTACAGAAAATAACCTTGGTTACACTCTGCCCGTCTAAACTACATGAGTCTGAACATCTCAACTCTTTCCTCTGCAGCTGATGTGCGCCGTGAAGAAGGGACAAGTGTCGGACAGCCGCCTGGCCATCCTAATGAAAACAGCGGAGGAGACTCTGGATAAGAGAGGGCCGGTGACGGTGGACCGGAGCGGGGGCGGAGTGTGAGCCGGAGACGAGGAGGACTTCAGGGACGCCAGGAAAAACATGAGGCTGCTGCTTCTTTAAATGTGGTAATGACAAAAAAAAAAAGGGTCTCATGCAAATGGCGCTATTTGAATGACAATGTTGCAATCAAGCATGCGGCGGGATGAATTTGGCCAAATCAAGTGTAGACCAGTGACACTCCTGAGTGTTTTTATGGTGAAATTGTATCTAATGACTGAGATTAGTTTGTCATGATGTCAGATCTGTTTGTTTGCGCGTCATGTCCTCGAGTGATTGGGTCTGGACATCCGGTGCCTCTTATTTTACACAGCACACAATAGATCTGTTTTATACTGTCTTCTAAACAAATGTTTTAATTATGGCTCTCACACTTTTCATTTTTTAACATTATCGACACTGATTGTTGTAAAACACTGTCCTCATGCAGCTTCTTCAGACGGCAGCTGAGCTTGTGGTCATGCTTTGTTTTACAGGTTCATCATTTCCTAATAATTACCCAGATTTGTCTTTTGGAAGGAACTTTGTAATTTGGTGCCAATTATAGAGAAAATAGAGACAGTGTTGACATGACCTGGAGCGTCTTTTCAACCTCGTCTCCTGGAAATATTCAGCCATCGTTTCTCCAAATGCTGAATGTTAAATGTTTAAGGCAGAAGTAACTGGAAATCAAGCGCTGATGGCTTTTATGAATATGCATGTCATCGGTTGTAGATGTAATTCAGACATTATTTTGTTATTAGACCTACAGTGCAAATGGTAAACAGCATACGCAGCGTCGAATAAATAGGAAAGAGAAGATGTGGAAACTGAAAACGTCAGGATTTTGTCTCGTCAGACGGAGACGATGAAAAGAGCACTTAAGGTTTTTAGCTGGTGAACTTCCTCTTAAGAAATAATGCACCTGTAAAATAAAGCCTCACAGAACTTCAGTGTGTTGTGTCTGCTCTTAGCATGTGATAAGCTCCAGTCAGGTAATATTTAATAGGTCTTAAAGCACTCTGAGATGTTTCTGAAATCCCTCTGCATCTTCATGTTGACTACTTCTTCCGTCGTTTGCACTACTAGCAAAACTACTAATACTGAGGTTTACACAACAAGGTTTCCAGCTTTAGCATTACTGTTGGAGGATGTTGTTCTTTTACATCACTGCTGTTGTTCTGTTCTTTCTATATATATATTTTTAAGAATTATTTATTCCTTTTTCTTGGTGTCGCTTCAGCCATTTATAAACAAAACTACAGAGATTATAGATTTAAGTGATTCAGAAAAAAATGGATTTTAAAAGGACTGAGTTAATTTTATTAGTGGAATTGCACGCTACATGTTAACCTTATTCTCTCAATAATGTAAAGCACAATCTTTATTTTTACTACGTGTATTTGAAGTGGAGTTTATGATTTTATTTGATCTGAGGAGCTGTATTAACGCACATCCAGTCTGTGTGATGGCAGCAGACTGATATATAATCCTGCATGCTGTTAGCTGATGTTTTCATTGTTTATGTGTCAGAAATAAGATTTTTAATCCAGCACCGACATTTCATAGCATGTTTTTATCTTCAGCGTTTGGTGGATGGAAGGCGGATGCACTGTGTGAATGTATGACATGTGCCTTGATGTGCCTAAGCTGTTCACAAACACTCCATGTTCAACAAATACAGGAAATAATGTTGAGAATGTTAAGATATTTATATTGTTTATAACGTTTATTATAGAAAGAATAGTATTGAAACTGCATTGTATGTTAATATATGTAAGAACAGAGGCCTGTTGTGAAGGACGAGTTTTAATTGGGTGTGTAACTTAAAAGGGGAACTCATTTTGAAGGGCTGAGTATTAAAAACGAATGTAATGTTGTTTTTATTCTATGATCAGACTGTTGCAGTTTTAAATCAACAGCAACATTCAAATCAGGATCTGATCAAACCTCACAGTCCTGATGAAGCAGGTTAGGATGAAGTTTGATTTTAATTGTTGCTAATTTAGTCGTGATTTAATGTTACTGAGAAAATGTTTTCAGAGGCTTTTAGAAGTTTGAATGAGAAGAAAAAACATTTTTTATTGTCCTCGAAGTTTTACCCGACAAGGCGCCTCGTTGGCCAATCGCATATGTTCAAGTGCCCGTTCCAGGAATTTCTACTGCTGACTTTGCAATCATTGCAACTAAAGGTGAAACAATTACAACAGTGATAATTCTCCAGAGTTGTTTCATCTTGTCTGCAGCCAGGTTTCCATCCAAATTAAAACAAATTTCCAGAAAAACAGTAAAAAAATAAAAATAAAAAATGAATGTGAGTTTCTATCCATTAGTGGTTAATGGGTGCCATTAAACCACAGCAGAAGTAGTAGTAGAAGTAGTGCAACAGGATCATGTCATTAAAAGAGTGTTAGTCAAAGCTCTAACGATTGAAAACAAAGTGGAAACATGTTGGAAATATGACATTTACCTCGCGTGGTTTTAACGCCAGACTTTTTCTGTCTAAGTAAAGTGTTAAAAAAGTGATAAAAACAAAAACCCTTTATGTGTTTGACAAAGTTTCTTTTGTACTTTAAGTTTAGAAAAGTGATTTCAGAAAAGGGAACAGAGTAGCAGCCCGTCCACCCTCTCTCCTCCCCGCTACAGGCCTCTGTTCAAGGATTTTATTGTGAAAGAAGTGTGTGTATACAGACTGTGCTTCCTCTTTGCCTTCATATTATGATTTATATTCATCAATAACTGCAGGTGTTGGGATTATTTTCATGCGGTAAACTCAATCATTCCATACTTTCTCTCCTCGTGTACCAAACACTGTACCTGTTATTGAAGTGTGTGTATCAGTGTGCGGTCACATGGGGGTTCGACTACAATACCTCCACACTGAGGACCCTTCAAACTGCCAACGCCGGCCCGTCAAGAATAGCTCATGGGCAGCACGACTTTAAACCCTGATGTTTGATTGTCTTCTTTTGGATGAAATTACAGCTTCATCCAGGCTCAAAGAGAATCATGTTCCTCGTTCTTTTTTCTTTTCCACCACAACTGTTAGAAAACTATGAGTCTGTCTTTAGGTAAAAAAAAAAAAGAAAAGAAAAAGAAACAAAGCAATTATCTAATTAAATGTATCTGGTTGCTTGCACAGCTTTGTGTGGTTTTTGTGTTTCTTGTGAACATCATTCAAAGCTGGCGTCACGACAGCAGAGAGAAGTGATGTGACAGCCTGTGAACGGGACAGGAAAGATGGTTTCTTTTTCTCTTTATTCATTTTTAATGTCATAACCTTATTCTCATTATAACAATAACTTAAGTTGATGTTTGAAGTCCATTCTTGTTATCAGAAATAGTAGTTAAAAGCAAAATGAGTTGGCTGCAGAAGAAAATGTAATCTGCAACTGACTGACATCTGCTGAGGATGTGATATGATCGAAAGCTCCAGAAAGCCTACTAAATGGACCTTTTGGTGTACTGGTATGTCAACCTGTTCTGGAAGCATCTCCTGCCTCACTGCTGACCTCTGTTGTTTAACAAGGCTACTGTAAATATCCAGGTATCTTGTGGATATTTTTAGTCCTCCCAGTTTATCTTTATATAATGATGGAGGTGGAGTTCAGAAGGATTTAGTTTCCTGTTAAATGTTGCTATTCTGTCTGTGATTGTAAAACATCGGGTCAGGTTGCACCCAGCCAAAACATCCTCACTCAGGTTGGTTCTCACAAGGATAGAAGTACACTAACACACACACACACACACACACACACACACACACACACACACACACACACACACACACACACACACACACACACACACACACACACTGGATTTCATCCCTGCAAACTGGGTGAAAAACATCCTTTTCTCCCTAAAGGTCACAGTGAGATTTGAATGACAGCTTTAAGTCCTGCGCTCATATTACAGCAAAGACGTCGGTGGAGCGCTGCCTTCCTGGGAAAGGCCGGGAGTACAGGGAAGCAATTAATTCTAATGAATAATGGGACAAATCTGGCCGACATATGACCGCTAATGCTCTTTTTTATTCTCTGGAGGATTAGGACGGCGATGCCAGCCACGCTGAGGTGTCTGCCTGCACTCTTAATTGAAAAGTGAAAGGAAGATGGAGGGGGTGGGGTGGGGTGGATGGGTGAGTTGGAGGGCCGGCGGGCGCCCCGGGGGGGCGAGGCCACTACTGTCTCTCTCCATTGTCTTCTTCCTCTCCTTAATTCAAAGGGAATGTGTCTACTTTGTTTCTGAGCAATTGATTTGACAAATATTGAAGTCTTGCATTATATTATATTATATTATATTATAATGGTTGTATCACAAAAGTAAATCTCTGTTAGCCGTTTTAGAATCATTTTACAAATGAAAAAATGGACCTTGTGGCAGGATTGATGCCTCAAACTCAACATAAAATCATGTGAAAACATTCTTTGATATTGATCTGATGATATTTTAAGACAGATAATATTGTATATGCAGCTTTTGCAACCAAGAGAACCATCTTTACAGCCAATTGTTGGTCTTTATTGTGATAGCAACAGTGACAGAAAAGGCAGGGATGGCATGCAGCGAAGGGCCACAAGCTGGATTTGAATCCGGGTTGCTGTGGTTAGGGCAAAGCCTTTATGGAGCACAACTCTAGCAGGTGAGCCACCAGGACACCAGAGGATGCAGTCTCTTCAGGAGAATTACTAAATACAAGTAAAGATGAAACTGGAGGTAAATGTACTTTTTTAAGATTTGTGTGCTTTTGTGCATTTGCTAAAAACTAAACAACCCAGGTGTTTTAGGAAATTACTGAGCCTTTTTTAAAAAAAATAAATGTATTATTTGTGAGATGTGTTAACTCAGTGCTGTATAATGATGAAGGTTCTGCATCAACAATTTGGACTAAATTATGTGTGAATGTTTTTGGTAGTGGCTCAGGACACATTTTAGCCCCATGACCCCCCCCCCTCACTAAGTAATCCAGCTGTGCCTTGCATGCGTTAGCACCTTCCCCAGCTCATGAGTATGAATGCCAGTGTTAGTAATTAGAAATTTATAAGTGGAAATTATCAGCCATCCTCCCAGTTTCCATAAGAGAGTTGTCGCAAAACAATCATGTTTTGATGAGTTTTAATTAGAACGGTAAGAGCACTGGGACCAGACACCCCACAACAACTCAGTGAGCCCTTACTTATTCAGCTAATAATGATAGTAAATAAGATAATAATTAAATGACAGCTTGAAAAATTAATCACATCGACCTCTTGCATGAAGGAAAAGTTCAAATATTAACAAGGGAGAAGGCAGAACCGACTAATTTAATATATTATTTAGTGTTATTTGTGCCTTCAAGACTAATTGCAGGTGAAAGCCATTAAATAAGGAGGTTGTTTTTGAAACATGAAACAAAAATGGCTACCGAAATTCTAAAATGTAATATCCAGGGTACTGTCTCGGTCTTTGAGAGGACTAAGATGCGTAAGGGAAGGGAAAAGGATGAAAAAAATGCCCGGTGAACCTTGAAATATCTCCACTTTATGGGTTGACATAATGGTTCAGACCTTTCAGGACCACTCTGGAACCTCCTCTGGTCGAACAAAACCCCATTCTGTAAGGTGTCCTGACATTTACCTGGGTCATTCACGGGCTTTGCGCCCATCATTGTGTGGACAGGAAGCTCTTTCAGCTGCATTTCAATGAACACCTGCCAATCAACCCAAACAAGGAGGGAATCTTAAGTCGTCATTCTTCCTAAAACCCGGACTAAATCCAAAAAGAAGAGGATTATTTACATATTCACAGCAAAGATTCCTCATTTCGTGTAAAACAATACTGGTTTGTTTCAAAGTGTGACCTACTGGCGCCACTGGAGACTGAACATCTCAGTGAGAGGAATGAAGACAGCAGTTACAGTGTGTTTAGTGACGGCAGTGAAATGCAACTCATTTCTTATTCCTCCTACGCAGTAAAAATGAGGCAGACTGTTCATGAAGAGTTTCCTCATCTGTGTCTTCCTCAGACTGCGTGCCATGTTGTGTTTCTGTCTGGCAACAATGCTTCCTTTCACACTGTGAGTTGCTCCATTGAATGTCGCTGGCTATGACTGATCTTGAGTGGGCTGACCAAATTTGTTGGGAAATTTGACATTAAAACAGCTCTCTCTCTTCAGAAGACTGGATGCATGTGCTTTTCAGTTGGGTTTTCTTTTGACTGGTCTTAAATCTTAATACTGAACATGGTGTAAAAGAGCAAAAAAAAACCCCAAAAAACCTAATGACTTCAAGGTGGATTCTTTATGTTGGAGGGGTGTCACTGAAACATTGGTGGGGTTGCTGATTCAGCCCTGAGTTTGAATCTTATTTGACCTTACTACTTTTCAGGACCAACACGCAGAGGACAGAATAAAAAGCTTTCAGGAGGACAGTGTCTCCTGGTCTGGCTTGGTGGCTCAATGGGTTAGACACCTGCACAGTAACTTGGAGGCATGGGTTCAAACACAGGTTTATCCATGATTTTTCAAGTTCAACATCCAAAGTTTAATGTCAAAAGTATTCTGAATAATACTCCTAATGCGAGTGGGACTGGTGGCATGGTGGAATTGATTGCAACTGGCGAGGAAAGCAAGGCAGGAATTTTCAAACCTCCAAACCAAGGTTACAGAAGCCCTGTAACCCCTTAATCCACTTAGTCAGAGACAAAGACAGCATCTTTCTTAAAGCTTTTCAGTCTTTCCTCTGGGTGTTGTTCTGAAAAGTACTAAGTTGGCCTTCAAAGTTCATATGATTGGCTGACATTTCAACATACAACCTGTACAACTGCTGTTTCAAGCAGCAGCCAAACACCCCTCTGTTCTCTACCCCGCTTAGTACAATCCGGGTTCCCCCTTCTATAAATCAAATTGGATTCATCCACCTCCTGTTTGACAGTCTGACCTTTCACCTTGGCTTGGAGGCAGCACGCATGGGACCACATGCTACAAACATTTGGGTAATTTCAATTCAATTAAATATCACTAAACAACTATCAAAATAAGTCACATCAAATGTCTTTGTGTAGCTCTACCATTAACTTCCAAGTCATGTCAAAGGAAATCACAACTTAGTACTCTCAAATTCTAAACAACCAAATTATTCACACTTATTCCCCACATGCTCAAGCTTCTCTGTTGACTTTCAAACATCTTCACTCCTGATATCATTCATAGGAAATGTAGGAAGAGGCAAAGAAGACTCAAAACAAAGGTCCACAGGGGAAGACGGCCTGTAGTGCTTCACTCAGGAATTTTGCATATTATATTTGTCAGTGTTATTATAGAAATAACACTGACAAAACATTTTGCATTTTGTGACACTTAACAGATAAGACTATGCACAAAACAATGTGTATCTTTGCTTGTGCACTACTTTCTTGCAATGGCATCACTCCACTTTACATGTGTGGGAACAGCACATTAACTCCTATTTCATGTGGCAGCTCTTCACTCTTTCTCACTCAGAACACAACATCAGTCATGGAGGGAGGAAGTGCATCGCTTCACTCTTATCTCTATATTTCACCCATGCAGGTCAAATTAAAAAA
>NW_019174273.1:766953-769094 GCF_002260705.1 Seriola dumerili | reverse complement strand
TAGTGTAACTCTGAAGACCAATAACCCATTAGTGAATTTATTATGTAAAAATTGTGAGAGACACGGCTCGTGTGGTTGACTTCCGGGCTCCGATACAGGTGATTGGTCGTTTATATGGCATTGTGCTCCTCCTGTGTAAATATATAGAGATAGCACGTTCTTTTCCCAACTAATGAGAAATCGAGCTCCAAGTGTCAGTGTCTCCAGCAGCAGAAAGATAAAACATGGAGAAGATAGTAGTAATAATCAGTGCCTCATATGTATTTTTGTGATTACTTTATATTGATATTGACAAGTTGTAAAATGATATTTGTTTTTGTAATTGACGTCAGAACTTGATAAATAATTATGTATAACAATAGAGAAGATCAGCATAAAACGGAATCAAAATAATTTAGTAATGGTTGGCAGGCCAGAAAGGAATAAGTGAATATTTTATATGATTAAATATAAATGAATAAAAGATTAAAGTAACGGATAAATGATGCAAAGTTGCAGAGATGCTGGGACTCGGTCCGTACAGTTGAGAAAGAATGTGTGTTATTTAATAGAGCATGTTTGTTTTGTCATGGTGATATAATTGGTAGTGTTTTAAATGAGAAGACACTTGATGGATGGATGCGAGTATTCTAAATAATGTGGACGGTGAGTACACAGCTACAGTACGTGTAAGAGCGTAATTCCCAAATCGAGTTGCCACGGCCATTACACTTTTGTGACGTGGTCGTGCACCTTCGATCTAATTGGACAGGACCGCTCTCTTTCCTAGAAGGTGGTGTAATGTGGCACTGACTCCTATCCTAGATTGACAAGACGGGCGTAAGGAGGTGAAGAGCTGGTGTGTTATGTGTTGTGGACCGGCGCCGTCCTGGCGGTCAAGCTGGGACATTGCTTAGCGATTAAAAGAAGACACAAGCACATGTAATGACAGACAGACTGTGTAGCTGAGATGAGGGGAGGTGGGTACTCGCGTGACATTTGAGGTGGTGGTTGTGATGTGATTTTGTATGTGTTTGTGATTTGATGTTGAAGTTCCAAGTGTCAGCATGCAGAAAAGAGGAAAGTGAGTCAGGTACATATGCAGCAGAATAAAATGAAATGAGTGGTCTGATTTTTCTCCTGTCCCCGTTTGAGTCAAAGTTTAAGTCCTGTATATTTCAATTATATATTGTAATGTGATATTTTGTCATTGGTAACTTTTGTAAAAAAGTGTTATTTTTTATTGCTTTTGGCTGTATATTGGTCCGGTCCGGTCCGGTCAGTTGGAGGTGTAAGGGCGGACTGCCAAAGAGGAAGTGGAGGGTTCCAGCTGCATTTGTAGAGAAGAGGATTAGTGGTATAATCTTTTCGAGTTTTTGTGTGTAATAGTAATAGTAAATAGCAAATAATGATAATGTATGAAATGAAAATGAATTGAGAAGTAAGATATGGTGAGTTGAATAAAAATGAAGACTATTGTATGATGAGTTTTTGTAATGAATGTAATTTAAAATTGAATATGGATTTAAAGGCGGTAGAGCAGAAGAAAATGGTGACATAGCGTTGCAGCAGCAAAAAGACTTAGTGTAAAAGAGGCATGTAAGCAAAGAGCAAGAATATAGAGTATAAATGTAAAGATTGTAAATGTAGGATTGATTGCAGATGAATTGATTTGAAGTTTGTAAAAATGTGACCTACGTGATGTGTTGTCCAGGCGGTCCAGAGGGTCCAGCAAAGGTGACATGACAGGAGGTGGTCAGAGCTGAGGCCTGCTGATTGAGCCATGATCCTTATGTGAAAAATGAAAATGGATATAACGTTTCCATATGATGACGGTCAAATGATATTTTGAGTAACTAGTAAGCGTTTTGCTGATGAATTGCAATGAATAATAGAAAAGCCAAGTGAAATGTGGATAAGAAGAGTTGTGGTAGATTTGGGGAAGTGTGAGTTTTATTGAGAGATAGTGGTGATGTTGTTTGAATGTGTATGATGTGAAATTAGAGGTGGTGGTTTGTATGTTTTGTAGGGCTAAGTGTTGTAAGTGTTGTAAGAGTGAAAGGCAGAAGATTGAAAAGTGAGCAGTTTGTGTTTGTGCAAGAGTGAAAGATGTGCAGATATAAGGAATGGTCTTACTGCTGTGCAGACAGTCATGGTCCTGA
>NW_019174273.1:732773-766928 GCF_002260705.1 Seriola dumerili | reverse complement strand
AAGGGTTGGGTTCTTCAGAGAGGATGGAAAAAGGTTGCACACTGTATTAAGTGTATGAAGCTGAATGAAGACTCAAAAGGCTGGAGGTTCATTTTCTTACCCCCTTTAGTTGACGTGGCCAATGAGTTCTCACGGCATGTTAACAGTATGGATGCAATAAATGCCCGTATCTACAAGAACGCCTTGTGTTGGTGTTTTAATTGGAGGGAGTAACAGGGTTGCAGGCCAGAAAGGAATAAGTGAATATTTGTAATGTTAAATATAAATGAATAAAAGATTAAAGTAACGGATAAATGATGCAAAGTTGCAGAGATGCTGGGACTCGGTCCCGTACAGTTGAGAAAGATATGTGTGTATTTAATAGAGCATGTTTGTTTTGTCATGGTGATATAATTGGAGTGTTTTAAATGAGAAGACACTTGATGGATGGATGCGAGTATTCTAAATAATGTGGAGCGGTGAGTACACAGCTACAGTACGTGATGAGCAGTTAATTCCCAAATGAGCTGGCCACGGCCATTACCTTTTGTGACGGGTGGTCGCCACCTTCCGATCTAATGGACAGCCGCTCCTCTTTCCTAGAAGGTGGGTGAATGTGGCACATGTGAGCGTAAAGAGTGAAGAGCGGGAGTTGGAGTGGTGTGCTGGACGGCGCCGGTCCTGGTCTGGCAAAGCGGGACATCTGCGTTAAAAGAAGACACAAGCACATGTAATGACAGACAGACTGTGTAGGCTGAGATGAGGGAGGGTGGGTACTCTGCGTGACATTTGAGGTGGTTGTGATGTGATTTTGTAGTGTTTGTGATTTGATGTTGAAGTTCCAAGTGGTCAGCATGCAGAGAAGAGAGTGAGCAGAGTACATATGCAGCAGAATAAAATGAAATGAGTGGTCTGAATTTTCTCCTGTCCCCGTTTGAGTCAAAGTTTAAGTCCTGTATATTTCAATTATAATTGTAATGTGATATTTTGTCACTGGTAAGTTTTGTAAAGAAGTGTTATTTTTATTGCTTTTGGTTGTATACATTTTTTAATTTGACCTGCATGGGTGAAATATAGAGATAAGAGTGAAGCGATGCACTTCCTCCCTCCATGACTGATGTTGTGTTCTGAGTGAGAAAGAGTGAAGAGCTGCCACATGAAATAGGAGTTAATGTGCTGTTCCCACACATGTAAAGTGGAGTGATGCCATTGCAAGAAAGTAGTGCACAAGCAAATATACAGAGTGAAAGAAGAAGAAAGTAGTGCACAAGCAAATATACAGAGTGTTTTGTGCATAGTCTTATCTGTTAAATGTTTTGTCAGTGTTATTTCTATAAGTGTGTTTTGTGTGCAGGCTGCTGAATGAAGAGAAGACCTGAAGTGCACACAAAGAGAAATGTGGTGTAAAATTCCTGAGTGAAGCACTACAGGCCGTCTTCCCCTGTGGACCTTTGTTTTGAGTCTTCTTTGCCTCTTCCTACATTTCCTATGAATGATATCAGGAGTGAAGATGTTTGAAAGTCAACAGAGAAGCTTGAGCATGTGGGGAATAAGTGTGAATAATTTGGTTGTTTAGAATTTGAGAGTACTAAGTTGTGATTTCCTTTGACATGACTTGGAAGTTAATGGTAGAGCTACACAAAGACATTTGATGTGACTTATTTTGATAGTTGTTTAGTGATATTTAATTGAACTGAAATTACCCAAATGTTTGTAGCATGTGGTCCCATCCATGCTGCCTCCAAGCCAAGGTGAAAGGTCAGACTGTCAAACAGGAGGTGGATGAATCCAATTTGATTTATAGAAGGGGGAACCCGGATTGTACTAAGCGGGGTAGAGAACAGAGGGGTGTTTGGCTGCTGCTTGAAACAGCAGTTGTACAGGTTGTATGTTGAAATGTCAGCCAATCATATGAACTTTGAGGGCCGACATTGAGAGGAAAGACTGAAAAACCTTGAAAAGATAATTTCATTGTCTCTGGCCTAGTAGCTCAAGGTGTTAGAGTCTTTCTCTAAGGATTCTAAGATTGGTGGTTAAGATCTAACACGACTTAGAAGTGTTTAGAAAGATCGTTCTTTTTACCTCAGACTGAGTGGCTTAAGAGGTTAGAGGGCTACTCTATGAACTACTACTACTCTACAGACAGAGGTTGTGCATTCAAATCTTGTTTGAGCTTACTACTACACAAAGGACAGACTGAAAAGCCTTTGAGAAAGACACTTATAATGTGTCTGGCCTGGTAGCTCAATGGGTTAGATACCTGCACATGAATTTTGAGGACATGGGATCAAGCCCAGGTCAGTCCATGATTTTTCAAGTCCTACATCCAAAGTGTAATTTCAAAAGCGTGCTGAAAGCAACTCCCAATGTGAGTGGGACTGGTGGCGTGGTGGGATAAGTACATGTGACCGTAAGGACGCAGCTACAAAGAAGCTGGTTCGTTGACCGTCTCCAGAGGCCCACAGGGATGGGTAAGGAGGGGGGCCATGTCCCCCTCCACATCTCTGGACAATCACGAGTGTCAGAACATAAACAGCAGCTGAAATGTTATTTAAAATGTTGAAATTTTATTACAACAACAACAACAACAACAACAGTGCTACTGTATTATATTACTTCATACTACGCTACTATATAATATTATACTACTACATTAATATATATTTTACTAAATTAGATTATTACTAGATAAATATATTTGAACTCACATCCTCTCAGTCTCTGGAGTAGCCCTCTAACCTCTTAAGCTGCTTGGTCAGAGATACATGGGTTCAAGCCCAGGCCAGTCCGTGAGTTTTCAAGTCCAACATCCAAAGTGTAATGTAAAAAGTGTGCTGAAAGCAGCTCCTAATGCCAGTGGGACTGGTCTGGTGGCGTGGTGGGATTGTTTGCGACTGTAAGGTGGAATCTTCAAAGTCCCTGGTTTGAATCCAGTCGTTGCCAGTTTGGAGATCCTTGCAGGGATGGCAAAGGAGGGGGGCTGTGTCCCTCTCCGAATTTCTTGACAATCGCAAGTAGTTGTTTATGAGACAGAAAACCAGCAGCAGCTGAATTTTTACTAAAAATGTCAAGTTTGCATCTTGAGTACTACATTTATGATAGGAACTACATGACTATATTAGACTATTACAGAAATTGGACTACTAGATGAATATATTTCAGAAGCCACCGCCCATTTTTTGGGGGGGGCTTGACATTTAGAGAACGTGTTGACCACATAAATGCTAGGCAAAGTGCTCGCATACGTAGTCAAGTGAAAATAATGTTTTATTTTTGAGTGTATTTCTGTTTCTGACAGTGTGAACCAGGGTTTGTTACTGCCAGATTATGAGAAACTGAAGGCTGAAGATCAGGAGAAGGATACAAAGCTGCAGAAAGTCATGTAGGTCCCATTTCACTCTTGGATGGAGTTGAGCTTAATCTGTTTTGTCAATGTTATTCATATACGTCTGTTTTCTGTCCAGGCTGCTGAATGAAGAGAGGGAACGGGCCAGAGAAGACCTGAAGTGCACACAACTTAGCTTCCTTAGTTAGCTAGCTGTGAATAATTTGGTTATTTTGAATTGGAGACTACAAACTTCTGATTTAGTTTGACATGACTTGGAAGTTAATTGAAGAGCTACACAAAGGCATTTGATGTTAATTTTCATAGTTGATTAGTGATATTTAATTGAATTTTGTAGCATGTGCTCCCATCCGTGTTACCTCCAAGCTTAGGTGAAAGGTCAGACTGTCAAACAGGCAGCATGTGAGTCCAATTTGATTTATAGAAGGGGGGAACCCGGATTATACTAAGCGGGGTAGAGAACAGAGGGGTGTTTGGCTGCTGGCCGAAACAACCGTTATTGTGGTGATATTGAATATAGTGAGGATCCGCCATGAAATAAAATGTGATTTCTGCTTCTTAATCTTCAACTTTTATTGAATCCTAAATTTTAGGGTGCTAATTAACACTTAACTTCATCCTGTGATAAATTTCCTGGCAAATCCCTTTCCTCATATTGGAATACAGTAAATGGAGTAAAAGTTATTTTTTACAGGCCGCCCTGTCTCATCCATCACCACTTAATGACTTCTTTAAATGTCACCGTGGAGGGTGCTGTTATACACGTCGGATTAAAATCTCATTAACTCAGAATGAGATCCTCAGCTCTCAATGTTTCCTTCAAAGGAAATCTGATGGCACAACATCAGTGATTCAGTCAAAGGCACTTGATCGATCTTGTTCCCTGGCGGCCTCTTGCTGCCAGCCGCTCTCCCTCTTTCCTTCGATATTACCCCCGACTTGTCACAAAACTCCCTCACAGCATCAGAGACGATGATGTGCCCCGGGCAAGCTGTGATATTTCAGTCTGTGACCTGCCCTTTACTTCACCCCTCGCTACAGATTCCTCCACTTTCCTGCCTTTTGTTTTCCTTCTGAAAGAGGGAATAAAGGCGAGGAAGAAGCAAGGAAAGGCCTAAAACAAAACCTTGATCTGTGACCTCTGACCCAGGAAAGCCTAAAGCTGCAGTCCATGTTCACGGTGACATTTGCTTTTATTCAAATCAACTGGAAATATATGCATTCCTTTGGAAAATATGCATACCCTATCCACTTGGCATTGTAGCTCATCTGTTACCATGCTAACCGCCTCCACCTGCAGGGAAACCTGTGCTTTTCCATGAACCCACACGTACACCTCGTGATTGATATTCACAAAGAAAAAACTTTTTCCTTCCATTTTAAATCTCGCTAAATATATATATTTTTTTATAGTAAATCAGTAAATATGTCAGAAAATGGAAATGCTTTAGTATTTCCACTGATTACAATATGACATCGACACTGTGATTAAACATAGACATAAAACAACATTAAACGAAACCTGCCTGAGTTGTGTGTCTCAGTATTAAACAGTTTTCTGTGCATCTATGGTTACACTGCAAACTGGAACTTCCAACAGCTAATATGGCATCCTTTATCATACTGAATTTCCAAAAACTGTCCAAAATACTTCCAGCCTGGACTGCATCTACCTACCTACTCAACTGATAGAGTTCAGGCGCCATCTGTTGTCCACACCACAAACTGTATCTATCGGGACAAGATGATAAAAATCTCTTCATTTTGCACAGTTACATTAAGCAAAACAGATCATGGCATCACAGTATTCTCAGCATTGACACAAACGGTGGTACTGATATCATATAAGTCACATCATTTTGTTTTTCTAGGGAAAAGAAAATTACTACAGATTATTAGTAGTGCATGTGCACATAGATATCGACAAGCAAGTGATCAAGATTAATGTCTGCGCACACGCACACAGCGGCTATTGATTATCTGATCATCTGTAAATCATCCTAATGCAGCAGCTGAATGCAGGTACTGATGAAATGCAGAGCGTGTGCATGTGTACGCGTGTTTGTTACTGTGATACCACCACAACCGCATTTCATGTTTATTGAAACTGGAGAATACAGAGATTAAGAAATTTTAAGCAGACTCTTGATCCACTCAGATACACAGTGAAAAAACGTTTCACCCAGAGAGTGAAAAAAATAAAATAAATGCAACAGAAACAAACACAGGTCGTCATCCTTCAAGAAGCTGCCGAGCAACTTAATTTTGCAGGTTTTTCCAAAGAAAGAAATTGAGTTGAAATTGATGATTAAGTGTCCAAATTATACACAAAATATCAACAACTCGTATCATACTCATAATCCAAATCAATCCAAGATTTTAACTGTAAGATTACCTCACTTACCTACTACATTTTCTTAAATTGACTAGATTTTCTACCTAGTTGCTGCAGCTGTTGCTTCTCTGGGCAATTTTAACGCACGACAACAGATTGCAGGGAAGGATTTTTCTAAACAATTTAAAGTGATGAATCAACTAAATGTCATTAATTTAAGTCACAAGAAGTTCAGTTCTGAATACAATCAACAAACTTATTTGAGTGAATGATAAAACATAAGCATGAAAGTTTACAGTGTGTTTTCAGCCTCCGACGTTATCGTCACATACATTCAAAGATTTGTTTAAATTACACTTTGATTTCTTTTAACTTCAGTTCACCTGCCTTCAATGTATTTACATATTCTAATTACATATAATACACTCGTTCTGATGTTAGTAATTATTGATTATGGATTAAAAAATGTATAAATCACATTGTAATATAGTAGTCGAATGCGCACGTGTTGGAAAATCAATTAGTTTGAGGAGGACAGGACGTGTTCGACATGCTGGCAAATATTCACATTTAGTCTTTGACATCAGAGAGAGGAAAACATTTTTATACAACAGGAAATGAGTTGAAAATACGTCTTCTTTTGCTGGGAAAGCTGCAATGGTACGAATGGTATGATGCCACAGGAGGCCAGTGTACAGCTGTTTCCATGATGTTTTAATGCTGCCGTCTTCTGCCACTAGAGCGCAGTAGTCATCCACTTCATCCACAGCATGACTCCTCAGTTTCATTTGAATTTCATTTGCATGGAGTGCTTCTCACTTTGCCCATATTTTACAATAAATTAGACTCTCACCCAGCAGGTCTATCAATTCTCTGTTCCTCATGATAATCCCACTGAAGTTCCTCCGGCAAACGCTGCCCGCTGTTGCACATCATCAGCTCCACCCGTCCCGTCGCTGCCGTACAGCACAGTGAGTTTTTCAAGTAACATCCACTCTCAGACTCTAATGATGCTGATGGAGGAGGAGGCTCTGTGGAGCTGAGACAGAAGCAAACAGTGAGATGGGGGCTGTGTGCACAAACACATGAGTCACAAACAGAAAGAGACAGAGGGTCACATACATGAACATGACTCAGAAACATCAGGAAGGCAGAGACTCAGACTCACGTGCACCCACACGTGCCTTAATGCACTCCATATATAATATCTGTCAAAGATTTATTATCTAATCAATGAGCTGCTCCACTCGTGCGTGTGTGTGTGTGTGTGTGTGTGTGCATGTGCGTGTCAGCTTTGAGGTTCAGTTCTCACTCACAGTGTTTTGGCTGAAAAATTAAAAATAACTGACTGTGGGGAGGCTGAGGAGACACTCGTTATCAAGGCAACCAGACATGAAATGAATCGTGTTTTGCACGTTGGGTTTCGTTGTTGCTTTCAACTTATCTCTGCCCTGGGGCGACATGTGCCAACAACAGGGTTTTTGTTTTTAGAGATCCTGCCGCTAAAACTGCACAAGAAACAGTTTTTTTAAATTAATATGCAGTCATGCCATATGAGTGAACTCGCAACATATGAAAAATTATTACAAACTTTAGTTTAAATGTGTCAGGTGTGTATAAAATTATGCACAAGATACAAGAAACATTTACATTTAACAGAAAACTACTGTCTAAAAAAGTAGCCCGAGGTTATATTTTGTTATTAAGATATATTTGTATAAAACTCAGTGACTGCTTGCTGATTGCTTCCAAAAACAATATGAAATGAAGCTATTTTAAATTTGGACCTGCAAGCAGAAATAATCTGCAAACATGTCATGGAGAACAACAACGTTCCGACTTTCTTCCTTCCATTTCTTAAAAAAATGATACGTCAGTCGTCTTAAGAGAACCGAGTGATTGCTGTGCTGCACCACTGATGTTTCATCACTTGTATTTGGACACAGATCGACCTTGTCAGATTGCTCACTCTTACAAAGATGCACAGCAACAAACCCAAAAAGCGTTTGCAGCTAGCTCTCTGTTTCCAGCCTGGTTGTTTTATATTTAGCCATGATGGCAGCAGCTCTGGTTGCTAGGAGATCTCTGATGCGACTACAAAAGCCCTTCAGAGGAAACAAAACACTCCTGGCAGCCAAGAATGATCATGTATTATATAGAGCTATGCTGCAGCTAAACAAAAGCTATGGAGAAGAGGAAGAAGTTTTCTAAATGAAGCTCAGCGCTCGGAGGAGAAATGAGTCACCCTGCTGCTGCGAACGGCTCCGTTGTGGTAGATGGGTGAGCTGCCGGCTGAAGCGTTGTAGTAGGAGGAAGTGGCGCGGACCAGCGGCCTCTTGGCTTTCTCCTTGGTGCCATTGGAGTCGTTGTCTTTGATGATGTCATACTGTCGGCAGAACAGGGCGATGACGGCTGAGGAGGACGAGATAGTAAAAGCAAAGTCAAACACATGAGGGAAAAGCAAAGAGCATCTTCATCTGCATGTGGACGTTATCACACCTACATTCAGTTTACTCATCGACGGGCTGCTGAACAGGCCCAGGAAGACTACTACAGACACACAGCATGACCACAGACACACAACATGACCACAGAGAGACACACAGCATGACCACAGAGAGACACACAGCATGACCACAGACACACAACATGACCACAGAGAGACACACAACATGACCACAGACACACAACATGACCACAGAGAGACACACAGCATGACCACAGACACACAACATGACCACAGAGAGACACACAACATGACCACAGAGAGACACACAACATGACCACAGTGACATCTCATTGAATCTGTGGGTCTTGCCCTTATGTAGGAGGGGTGGGGTGTGGGGGCTTTTACATCTCTGTGCCCAGGGACACGTTGTCTTCTCATAATCTGTCTCTGAGAATACTCCAAATACATCCTTACTTACACACTGTGGAGCACACACACACACACACACATCCAGGCTGACCTGCCCACAGCAGCAGCACGGTGGTGATAATGAGCAGCTCTCCTGTCTGCAGGTGTGGCGTCATACCCAGACCTTCCATCGCCGGTTCATCTGAGGACACATGAGGATTCAGCTCCGTCACATTTAGAATGATTATCATGATCGTGATAACTTATTTTCTGAAAACGAGTGTCTACATATGTGTGTGTGTGTGTGTGTATTTATTTACGGTGGTCCAGGACTCCGGCTGGATAATGGTCACTCCTCTCCAGAGTCCTGAAGTGGACGGCGCGGCTGGGTTGGCTGTCACCGTGAGGGCCGACGGACTGCACCTAAATCCAGCCAACAAAAGGTGAGAACATCCAGTTCTCCTCATACTCTTAAGGAAATAATGAAGGAGCCATATCATCACACTGCTCGGAAAATACTGGGTACATTCCCAGCCAGTCATTAATGGAGGATGACATTATGTAACGGTGAGAAGAAAGTGGCTGGCGAGGGTGTATTTAGCGAGCAAATGGTGCTTAGGTTCTTGGCCGGGATCCTGAATGATCACTGGAGGACGGATGGTACTGTAAATGTAGACGCAGAGTGAAAGATAAGAGAGGGAAAACAGATTAGACTGAAAATCCATCACAAATGAAGGTACTTTCAAGAAATAAGTTTTTCATGGTGTATTTCTCATTCAGAGATATTTCTGGCAGCGACAGGAGTTGGTCACAGTGAATATGAAGTTCAACAGTCACACAGGGAGAGAAATCCACCACAGAGCAACAATTACATCCACAAGAGGTCTCGCAGTGCTGCAGACTCCGCTGTCTCCACCTACACATTGAACCTGGGGGTTGAATTCAGCAGGTTTTCTGTGGAGGCAGCTGTGCAAGTCATTCTGGGAAAATAACGAATGTGGGTACCATGCAGAAGTTAATTACATCATTTCATTACAATATAAGTCATTGAATTCATCTGAAAGGATCCAAAAGATTTTTCTACTTGGAAAGTTTCAGGTTTGATCTGAGCCGACAGAGAAAGACAGATTCTCCTTTTTTTACTTCCCTCTCCGCTACAGGAAGGTCAGAGGTCGAATTCCAGCCCCCCTGATGCTGGCGAGGATCCAGTGCTTTGCTCAATGACACTTCTGCAGGGCATATGCTTGCTGACGAGCTTATTTAACCGAGTCCTCCAAGTGAAGGACAATCTGTGTCGGTCTATTAAGCCATAATGGATTATAAAGTTTAATAGAGTCATGATAATGGAGTCGCATTAAACACTCCTCCTTCAGAGAGGAGATGTAGTTTGTGCTGGCTTTTGATTGAAGCCAAGAAGACGTGTCATAAAGACAGTGTTGCCACCGTATGCTAATTATACGCCGAGAGGAGGTTAATAAAAGTAAGAGTTCATTTCTGAAATGCCATTTATTATCAGTGAAGTTCCTCGATCGAAGCTGCCCCCACAGACATCTGTGACTCATCTGCAGATTTCCTTTTTTACATTTTTACAAGTCTGACAAAAAAACAACAACTCTAAACTCAACTCCCCTTGTTAGCTGTTTCCAGATCTTTCAACCGCATTGTCATGGTCATCCGCAGAGGATGTATCTCGCCCAGTTATCATGAGGACGTGATACGTTTTCGCATGATTCTCACACCTGTTATCACATGACTGGATTTGATACTGAGCTATCTCCATGACTAACATCTGCTGAGGAAGACAGTGAAATGTGGTTGAAAGCTCAGGAAAAAAAGCTCTAATGTCAACCCTGGTTACCTTTAAAATAATTTGCATTGCATTCCAAGGTGTACACTGCTTCACATGCATAACAAAACAATACTTAACTGAACAAACACACACGACATCATATAATACACCAGAAAATAACTGAATAAATCGCTCACTTTTCATTTTCATTCACTGCAGTTTGAGAACTTGGTTCAACTGTCTGACCCCAGTCTGTGAGCAGATGAGTAGCAGTTTAGCTTTAGGCTGAACAGAGCGATAACTGCACAACACTGTGTTAAAGATTGGAAAAATAATAACAGAATCTCTGTGGTTCCTGAGAAAGTAAATATGTTGTTGTGCATTGCTACTCAGAGTTGAATACATAAATATTTGTAGGAGGAAACGTGTTGAATCTGCGACACTGGGATCATCTTTAGTGCCAAACAAAGACAAGAGTGTAGCATCGTCTGAAAACGATGAACTTGAAATATTAGGACCCTGAGGTCGTCCTGAGCACCACAGAGGGAGACGAAGATCAAATCGTCTCTGCAAGAAAGAGAGCACCAGCTGTAGTTCCAGGCTCCTCTACTGTAAGTGTAAGTATCAATGTGACAACAGCATCATCTGTGCTACTATTTCGTTTATGTGCAACCTGGTAAGTGTCCAGTTTGCCACCCACAGGCCTGGCGAGCTGCTGGACCACAATTCTTTCTCATCACAACAGCACAATAATCACTGGGTTACATTATTGCAGCGTTTTTGAAGACAAGCAAGAACATCTGTGTGTGTGTGTGTGTGTGTGTGTGTGTGTGTGTGTGCATCTCACCTGGACACTGTAGTGCGTGTCCTCGTCCAGGTCCCACAGCACGCACCAGCGGCTGGACGTGTTCACCTCTCGGATGGAGCGCTGCATCAGGCCGTCCTGCCTCTGGAGACGGGACACATGTGCAGATACATGAGGAGGGCAACATGCCACCTGGTGGACGCTTACGCACACTTACGCCAAGCAATGTGGACACATGAATATGCACACTCATGCACTCAATTAGCATGTAAATGACAGGAATTTAAATAAAAACTTTGGAACTAATCATTGTATTTAATTCACAACTGAAAACTGCCTTGAAAACAGGTCAAATCCAGGTCTGTATTCAAGAAAACCTCACCAGTCATCAGGTCTAATTTAATAGAAAAAATAACTAGCTGCATTATTTCACTACATACAGATGTTACAAATGCAAATACAGCCCGAGCGCTAACAGGCAATTTCACCTCATATAAATTCAGCTCAAACACTCACTGTCCCACTGGAGGAAATTAGGTCTGCAGGCAAGGTAACGCCAGCAATCATGGTTTGGAGGAAACAGACAAAGTGTCATGTACGGACGCAGATACTCTGCCAGTGCAAAAAGCAGCTTTTACCACAGAATAAGTGTTTAACTGTCACTCAACCACTGGCTTTGAATTGAGGATGATTCACAATATCAGAGTTCAATTGAAAACACAATAAAAAAAAAAACCTCTAGGTTCTAATCTAACAGCAGCTCAGAGTTGAAACGATTTACACAGCGTGAATAGCGTCTAAAATCCACAACCTTGGCTTCTGATGTTGTGACACTGAGGTGTAAAGGGGTTAACAGCCGCAGGGCGAGAACTCCATTAAGCCTCACAAACTGCTCTTCCCACTGGATTAAAGTAAAGTTTAGTTTAGAAGGAGACACAAGTTTCCCAGTGAGTAAATGTGGCCATAAAGCACTAAAAGCTGAGGAGAAGTCAATAAAGAGGAGGCTGGCAGGACGCTCCGGGCCCTCCAGATGTCTGAATCAGACACTCAGCACAGTCAGAGCCGTGTCCTCTGCTCCTCTGGCAGCGCCGCCGGCAACGGGTCAGCGAGGAAGGTTTTACCGGGAACAAAACACAAGATATTTTCTGGGGGGTTAAAAGGATTGTTAATCAGTGCCGGTGACTCAACGGTGATTCTGCAAGATTCTCAGAGTTTGGAACAAAAACCAGACAAATCCATCAAAATCTGAACACGATGGTTTATGGACTTTCCTGTATTCTACTGTTTACATCTTACATTTCACACCCCGATGCTGCTGCACAGTAACTATCACAGTGAATACTACAGAAACTACTGTGCGATTAGTCCCCTACACCCACCTGAGAGGCAAAAAATAAAGACTGTAAGGCACTTCCTGCTGCTCTTTAACAGCTGTGAGCGCTTTGTAATAATTCAAGGCAACATTTCATTTGTGTTAAACTTCGTCTACAGAGCTGCTTCTTCAACATTTTCTTTAAAACTTTCAAGCGTCAAACGACAAGAGGAAACGGTTCTGTGGTGATTATTCCTCAAAGTGTAAAAGTGGAGGAGGCACAATAGGAGTTTTTCACTTGGACAGATTCATTGTAGCGTGGCGGCTGATGGATCATCTGAGGCCAACCGATGCTTTTTTTTAAAAAAAAAAAAAAGTCTCAGCGAGGACAGAGGAGGCGCGTTGTCACGCTCAAGGTGACCTCAGTGAAATGTTCCCTGTGTGACGAGCAACCCTGGAGCACACAGGTGAAGACTAAGTGTGGTTATGCAACTGTTTTCAGGTCAGGACAGAAGTCAGCCGTTCAGTGTATATCAGCAGTTTCTTCTAGCAGCAGGAAAAACATACTTTAAAAACTATCTGCAGACCTGGGTGGATTTATTTCACCGACCTCCATCCACAGATATGAATTAATCATCAATTAACCTTGTGTCTGCGACAGTTTGGGATTTATGAATCAGAAAAAGGATTATTAGGAGTTTCATATATACATCTTGAATTGGGTTACTTCCTGTGTGTGTGTGTGTGTGTGTGTGTGTGTGTGTGTGTGAGTTGCATAATGCGTGGATCTCAGCAGCTGGCGCTCTGGGAGTTGGTGCAACTTCAGATGAGTGAAGCAACTCAGATTCACTCGCCCTGTTTCTCCTTCACAAACAGAAGCCTCAGCTCGTTACTGAAAGACACAGTGTGCGAAATAATCTCCTAAAGCAGCAGAGGCCTGTATGTGGATCCAAATCACATGCAGCTAAAGCTCGACGCTGAACCTCTGCTGCTTGTTTTTAAAAAACAGAGGTGGATGGAGGTAAGCTTGATTGACAGGAGGCAGCGGAACTCTATATAAATGCATTTCCTGGGATTTGTTGCCCTTTTGTGCAGAGAGCAACTTTTGATGACTAACACTAGAGCTCAGTAGATAGATAAAACTGCATGCATCTACCTGCTCCCATCACCTCCCCTATTAATATTTGAGAGGGTTTTTACATAAGTGCTTTCTGAGGTTATGGCAGGAGATGTTTTACATCCCCATCCCTCTGTTTTTTGAGAAGATGCCACAAGGTTGATGGATTCTGAGTCAGACGTGAGGCGACTTTAAGAGGAAAAAAAAAAAAAAAAACACGGAGTTGCTTGGCATGGCCACCGCTGTGGATGTTCCTCCGGTGCGAGACGAGTCCCGGCCAAATAATTTCCACTAATGGAGACAACTCCCACTCAGAGCTCGGCTAATGTCTGATTCTCCTTTTGCCAAACCGTGGGTGGTAAAAACTGATTAGAGTGAGCCGAGGTTTCAGGAGAACAAAACGTGGTGATTTATGAGCAGAATTAATGTGAAATGTCTATTACAGCAATGCAACAGGGGGCACTTGTACTCCAGGGGGGCACTTTCTGTTTAGTTGTAAAGAAGCTCAACTTATTAGAAGAAATTTGAATTGATTAGAAAAAAAAAAACTCCATAAAGAGTGAACTGAAACACCTGTGTTGCAGTTGGAAGTGTACGAAAACCAGTTAGCAAGACAGCAAATTACACCATTCCCACTTTCTAAGAATTATATTTCAATTCAAGTGTTTCCATTATAAACTTTACTCTGCTTTTTCCTGCTAATTGGATACTCAGAAAGCCGCACGCCTTCCTTTGGCTGGAAATCTGTAATCAGGAGATTTGTTTTTTTTATTATTGCTCCAAGTCCCAACGTGAAGCAGCAGCCGGCCTCGACATTCACAGGCTTCTCCAGTTCAGTGTTTATGAGCACATTCCCCTGGCATTTCCAGACTTTTTTCTTTTTAAGGAGACACACTGGACCCATCGCGAGTCAAAGTGTCTCACAACGAAAATGCTGACTGTCTACCTGCCTCGTGAGTGACACAGCGTTTTAAAAACCCCTGCAGACAACAGCAAGAAGAAGAAGGGAAAAAAAAAGAAAGGAGATGAATCCACTCCAAGAAAAAAAGCCAGGTCACAAAAAAAAAAAAACATAATTCAGCTCTGAATAAAGTTTCTGGCCCTGAACATGGCAGAGAGCCAACGTTTCTGGGCAATTTATTTATAATTTATATCCCTTCAATTTGTAGCCCTGCAAAATTAATTGGCCTTCAACCAAACGAGAGCGCGGGGGGAAAAAAGGTTAGATCAGGGTAAATTTGATGTGAGGCAGATTGACTGAGTTTAATGGGGAGGCTGAGAAATTATTTTTCAAGCTTTTTGAGGATTAAACCAATTAAGAAAAATCAATCTTTGAGCTCACATGCCATGCAGTAACACACACACACACACACACACAGTGATGGTACAAGGCTACTGTACTGTACCTGCTGTGAGATGGCGTATCCAATGACAGTATCTCCCTGAGGGACGTTCCAGGTCACCATGGCCGAGTGCGCCCTCAGCTGGGTCACCGATACATTCACTGGGGCTGCTGGCACAGCTGTTAAAACACACACACACACACACGCACACACACGAACACACACACACACACACATTAGTTGTTTGGGACGGTCAAGAGCCCCCACGTCTAGTTTGCAGAGCGTTCTTGTCCTGCTGCAGCCTTTCAAAATAAGAGTTGTATAAAAACTTTTTTTAAATAGCCACATAAAACACAATGTGTCCAAAAGTATACAGACACCCGAACCTCATATCTCTGTGCTTATGATTACTAATCATGTTTCTGAGATCAAACTCTGCTACAGTTCCCGAAAATGCACTAAATGGCCAAAAGTATGTGGACATGCCAACATGTGACTAGTGAGATCCCATACCAGAACCAGGAACAGTAATGCGACGTGATAACAAGGCCAGATTTTGGAGCCTGGCTGCAGGGACTTGATGAGGCCAAGTTCACAGTCCAGTTCGTCCTAAAGCTGTCGGACGTGGGCTGACGTCAGCGCCAAGTCCTTCCACGCCAAAGTGGAAAAAAACATTTCCCTATTTATTGGCAGAAACATCAGTTTCCTGAAGCGTTGAACTGACCTTTTATTGAAACTAAGGGTCCCAGCCAACGCAATGAAAACCAGACAGACTTTTGGCAATACAGTGTGTCTGCATACAAAACCAGCTGGACCAAAAACTTAATTGATTACACCTCACAAATCACAATTTTATTGTTCATGGTTTCACCAAAATAGAAGTAAAACTCCTCCCTTCAGAGTCAGAACTTGAAGTCATTGCATCAACAATCTGTTACTTCTCCTGAGGATGATTATACAAGATCTCACTCTTTATTTCTCTCAGGCAAATTAATACATTAAAGATGAAAATACTCACATGAATAATGCACATCAGTCCCCTGGTCTCTCCTAAGACTGTTCTAAGTTTAACAGTATTTCTCTTCTTTGTTATTTAGCATTTTCTTTTACTTATTATTTTCATCTATACATGTTGCTGTTGCATTCTAATGTGAAGCACATAAAGTTTAGTTGAAAATTCTTCACTAAATGACATAACCTTGGTGAATCTATATATGAGTGAGTCATTGCAGTGTCCTGCTCTCAAGCTGGACGTCCTGATGTCCCTTTTTTTGTTTCTTTGTTGTTTTTTTTTTGTTTTTTTTTTGGGGGGGGTGTGTGAGTTTCTATCACGGGCCTGTCCAAGTGTCCTTGAGCAAGACAGTGGTGAGGATGGCTTCCCTGCTTCACTGTGATTGGCTGTGGATGAAAGTGTCAACTACATGGCTAAAATGGAAATGTATGGTCATGTGGCAAAGGATCACACACACACACACACACACACACACACACACACACACACACACACACACACACACACACACACACACACTGTACTGGCACACTTGAAGGCTCATGTTAATGATTCTCTGGGGGCAGGTTGAAAATGATGGAAAATCCTAAGTGTTGGCTGAGAGAGTGTGAGATTTTTTATCTCTAAATCATCAGTAAAGCCGTGACGTCCACTGAGACGGAGGGAAAACCAAGGTAAATTCTTCTTTATGGAGGTAAACAGCAAGTATTATGAGGGAAGAGAAGAAGGAAAAAGGGAAGGAGAGAAGTGAAAAACAGACTAAATAAAAGGGACAGGAAGGTAAACATCTGGAAGAAAGAAGCAAAGAAAGAGAGTGAAAGAAAAAAAGGTGAAAGAAAGAGGAAGGCACAGAGAAAGACTGAAAGGTCTAAAGCTTGAAAAATACACAAAAAAGAAAGAAAGAAAAGAAAAAAAGACAGAAACACACAAGATAAAACAAAGAGTTGAAATGAGATGGAAGTAAAAAAACAACAAAGACAAACAAAGAAACAAAGACAAAACAAGACAGAAACACAGAAAAACAAAACGGAGACAAAAAGAAATAAAGAAAGAAAAAACACAAAGAAAGACGCAGAAACCCAGGAAGGAAAGGAAGGAAGGGAAGAAATGAACAAGCATCCTGCAGCCTCCTGGTGATGATATAACATCTAATGGAATCAATAACTGGATTTTTACTGCGAGTCAGGAAGTATTGATGACTTCACTTCATCCACTCCAACTTCTTTTTCTTTCTCTTTTTTTTTTTAATGCAGGACAAGAATAGCACTCTTCATTTCTCATCAATTTGTCGGCTGCAGAAAGCAATTAATATGAGCTCACTGGAGGAGTGTGGTGTGTGTTTGTGTGCTTCTGTGTGTGTGTGTGTGGGGTTAAAAGGAAAACACCATCAGAAGTGAAGAGCAGCCAATTAAAATCAAGGCTAAAGCAGCACATTTAAATGCTGAGGTTTTGCATTATGTTATTTGTTATTGAAGTCGCAGTGAAATTTGGATAGAAAGAATAAGAGGTTAGGGGTGAGGGCCGGCGTCGCTGGCTCACTTCCTGTTATGGAACCAAATTGTGTTAATAAAAACAATCATCTCGCAAAGTTTGTAGAGCTAATTATCCACTGTTTCACACCGCTTTATTCACTGGCCTTTTTTAGCTTGCTAACCTTTTAGTCCGTCATGTTCAGAATTGTATATTTGCTCCTTTAATATGTTATTTTCTTGTTTTTGCTAGCGTGTTTACATGTTCTGTTTATTTACTACGTACATTATACATTTGTTTTATTTGCTTGTATTTCTTTTAATTGTCCTTTGTACAGCACTGTGGTCAGCTCACGTTGCGTTCAAATGTGCTCTAGGAATAAAGTTGACTTGATGACAACAGCCAACGCTCAAATCAACAACACTGACTTTATGGATTATTTCAAGAGGCTGCAAATACAGTAGATATTGCATCAATTAAGTTAAAGCATCAGGTGGAACTAAAAATTCACACCCCCTTGAGAACACTGCAGGGGGCGCTCTCACTGCAGATAAGCAGATCCAAACGAACAGCAAGGATACTGAAATCATACATCTGGCTTTGAGGGAATATTCTAGTTATTTTATTGTGTTTTATTATTATTATTATTATTTTAATTTATCCTTCACAGCATCACTGTGTTTTTTCACTGTCTTCTGAACCTTGTTTGTAGCAGAGGAAATCAAAAGAAAAATCACAGTATCACCTCTCCCTTTGCTGTAAAAAAAAAAAAAAAAAAAAAAGGCTCATTTCCAGGCCGCTGGAGGTGACAGCAGTGACACCAGCTCTCCAAATGTTTGGTGACAGACTGAAAAAAGAAGAAGAAAAAAAAAAAAATCAGTCCAATTTCAAAGTGAAACCATCCAGTGAGGCTCCGTGGAGTATGACCGTGAATGTCAAGCTCTATCTCGGGCTAACAAGCTAAACACAGCTCATTATGCAAGCCAGACTTCCCCCGCTCCCCGCAGGACTCACCGGCCCGGCTGCCAGGAGTGAATCCACACACTCTCTTAACTTCAACAAACGCACAAATCAATCTGTGACAGTGAGTTTCTTCAGTCTGGCATATATGTTTCAGCTCTCACTTCCTACATTTCCCAGAATGCCCCATCACAGCTGACAGGGAAGGATCACAAACCAGCGTGTGTAGGTGGAGTGAATGAAGCAGCACAGCCAGAGTAAGAAGGTGGGAGTTTTTTTCAGTTGAGAAAAAGCAGCATTTGCGTGTCAACCCAACCTGTCCTGTGGCTGCAATGCATTCTGGTCTATTTCCAGATCCCGTGGGAGTAAAAATTGGCCATTGCTCTCTGATAAATTCCTCCCTGTGTAATTACTGAAGGTCTGTGGTGAACAGCGGCTGTACGAAGAAGCTCCTGCTCTTTGATTCAGAGGACATGATGTTTGCAGCTGCATTTTTTACATTTCGTCATCTTCTAAGATTAAACCGGTCAAAAGTATGAGGACACCCAAACATTACACCCACATCTTACTAATATAAATTATTCAAGTTATATCATTTAGAAGTTCCCTGTATTTCACATTTCTGTCGACTGAATTCATCACTACTCTCCTCCACCTACTGAAAACAGTCAGCCACAATGTGAGAGCACATTCACTGAGAAACGCTGGAGACTCTATTCAAGGGAGAGATGTCAAAGTCTGTCCAAAAAGTCCCCAGGTGGTTTCTTTTTTTTTTTTTTTTGGGGAAAGCTGGAGACTAGCTGAAATCAAAAGACCAGACAAGCCACACGTACAGATTTTTTCCACCAACGATGCACAGATTTAGCCTTCGACAGTCGGGACGAACACAAACCTGTGTGACAGCACACTGGAAGTTCTGGTGGTAGACGACCCTACAAAACAGCAATTTCTGTGTTTTTGTAGCAAAACAAACATGGACAGCAACTGGCAGAACACACTTTATATATACATATATATATATATATATACAGTATGATTTACTCTGAAAAAGCCAAAAAAGAAAGAGGATAAAAGCTCAGAGTTTGCGTGAGATCCCAGATGGAGAGCCGTGGGAAACGTGGTCCGTCGGGCGATGCACAAGTGATGTCATCAGTCGACAATAACAAAAATGACTAAAACTATCTTTATGGATCTGAAGATTTAAGATCAGCGTCTTTACATATCACACACTACAGGACTGAACTGAACCTGACTGGAACCTGGTCCGATCAGCTGTCACGCTCAGATCAGATTCATGGCCAGAAGATTTTGGCATCTGAAAAGCCTCTAGACTCATGGATCTGTTACTCCAACTGGACTTGTTGTATTTCATGTTTCACTGGTACCTGAACTAACCACAGCCCACCAACGCAGCTCCTTGTGTTGTTGTAACGCAGGGCTCGATGCCTGCTAACACAAGCCAAAAAATGTACTTTAATTTCTGTCTAAATGCATCTTTTGTGTTGAGGCCGGTTCCATTTCTCTCTGGACCTGGCTTTATCTTTGTGCACTGAGGCTCTGACAGCAAAGGATCCTCCCTATACTGTATCCACATTCAGTGTCCACATACTTTTGGTCATGATGCCACAGGAGGATTTTTTCCTTCACCCAGGGAGGAGAGTGAGGGACTTGCAGACATTCAGAAAACAAACATGTATATGTAATAAAAACATGCACAGAAAGCCCATCCTCCACCTCCACCAACACACTCCACTGAGAAAAACACATTGGAGACCATGTTCACTTGTCTCTTCCAATGACAGCCAAGATTCCCCCGAACTCCCATCACGTTACGGCTGCTAAATCCCAACCGCTTTAATCTGCCAGGGCTGCGACGGGAGTGCACACACACTGAATAGACTTCTGCAATTACATTATACACACCGGGAGAGGAGATGAGAGGGGAGGCTTAGATAGAGTCAGGAAGAGAGATGGAGATGAGAGGGAAAGACAGTGCAGAGAGAGGGGGATGAAAGATGACAGGAATATGACAGAGCGAGGGATGATCGAGTCAGGAGGACGGAGAGAGCGAGAAGGGGGAGAGCAATTATCTCGGGCAGATATCAAGAGATGGCGAGTGAATTTTCAATCTTTTGGTTTTGAGAGAAAAGACGGACGAAGGGCAAAGTGAGATGGATGGACTGAGAGGGAGGAAAAAAAAAAAAAGATCAATGATGGAGGGACTGGTAAGAAAGAGCGAGCGATGGAGAGATGGTGGAGGGAAAACAGGGAGTAGGAGGAGGAGCAGAATGTGGATATTGATTAAATGATGAAATATAGCAGTTCAGGTGGATGTAGCAGCACATAGACACTGTTTCTTCATGTCCTTGTTTGTCCTTCATGTTTTAGGCCAGTTTGTGCATTTTATTTATTTATGTCCATTCATAATTATTTAAACATGTTATGATGCATTCAGCTGCTATACTAGTTTTAAAATAAGCCAAATTTAAAGTTTTATTTTTAACAGTTATATATATATATATTATATGAACTTCCTACATACACAGGCAATAAACACACAAACCACTGACATAAACATAACATACCTCAACTGTGCCCATCCATCTTCCCCCAACCCATAACCATAAAAGCTGGGTCACTCTATAACTCATATTTCCCATGCATGCTGATTAAGGATTTATTTTTCACCAGTAATCAATGACTTTTAGTATGAACAGATGACTTATTGCCCATAAATTTGATTTCATATTTCCAGAAATGTGTCTGTTGTCGTATTTTTCCATCGCCAAAGTAACAGGAATGGTCTCTTAGCTACCAGGTAACAGTTAGAGCATCTGCTTTTTTCCCCCTTAAAGTAGAAAAGGTTTGTGCTGAGGAGCTGGACCAGTTAACTGTTCGGGACATCACTGAAGTTTCAGTGCAGCAGGAGACACTGAAGTAAGCACTAAATCTGTTCAACAAGGCGAAGTACAAGGAGATCAGATAAAGAAGTGCACCAGAAAGTGCGTAGTAAGTGCCACTTAGGCATGTTAGGGAGATGAGTCTTCAAGAGATTGTTGAAGATAGAGAGGGATGCCCCGGCTTGTTCCACCGTCAGGGAACCACAGACCAGAATAGTCTGGACTGAGATTGCCTCATGTAGAGGGATGGCAGTGCCTTCCCCAAGCAATCCCATCATCTTGGCTGTAAATGTAATAAACTAAAGCATTATTTAAAGGCAACGTTTAGAGTTTTTCTTCTGCAGCAAACAATAGCTCTTCCACTATGAAGCAACAGGGACTTGTTTTTCCATCAGACAGCAATTTTGGGGGTTTTCAGTGATGTCTAAAACTGCATCATCTTATAGACTGGAAAAGCACAATTTCAACAAATGCTTTGTGGAGCTGGCTTCTTGGATTGGAGACAGGATTGGTTCTGCTGTGCAGCAGACTGGGAAAACCATTTCTGGAAAATTTGCTTCACAGACCTTTAGAGATTAGAACCGTGAAAAGGTCAAGCACTGTCTGAACTCCTTCAGAAACAGTCCAAAAGACCATAAATGACTAAAACTGCCAATTTTCAAAGTGCTGCATCTCTGATCTTCAAAGCTCTCTCTTCAAACAAACAAGGCTTTAGTGTGGCTTCGTCTATTTCTTGAAAAAGCTGTAGGTGATAAAAGAATGACTTACAAAGAACATGAGACAATCAGAATCAGAGCTGTTTTAGGTCATTAGTGGTCCTTCTTATAAAATCTCCAATCAAATTATATCATTAGCAAATTAAATAATACAAAACATTAGTAATTTAAGAATGTTTTTGTGTTTTATTTAATTTAGGCAAATTTCTGACATTTTTGAGATGCTGTGATTCCTCTCATTTTGTCTTTGTAAGAGCTGTCGACACTTACTCTCTAGAAGAAGAAGAAGCTGCACTGGGAACAGGTGGCAGAATTTTCAAGGCTGAATATAAAACCAAATCTTTATCACACTTTTAGCACTAAGGTAAAACGATCATTCGAAGAAGAAGAGGGGAGCAGCCCGGATGTGTTCGCTTTCGAGGATTTCCTCATGTTTCTGTCTTTATTTTGTCCTCACACGTTCACAAACCCACAGATGCATATGCGCACACACACACACACACACACACACACACACACACACACACACACACACACACACACACACACACACACATGCAGTGGGTTATAATCTTTCCACACAATGCTCTGTTCATGTATTGTACAACGAGACGGACAAAAGCTTCCACCAAAACGTACATTTTATTGTCAAACCTGAGAGTGTGTTTCTCTGAGCTCCTAGCAACACAACGACGACGGCGCCTCCGCCACCACAAAAACAAAAACAAGCCTTGTGACAGCCGTTGTTTACATCGCTGCTGCTGGAGTACAGTAGCCCGTGACGTACGGCCGCAGCCGGACGGGCGGCTGTAAATCACAGCAAAGTAACAGTTTGCTGATAGACTCAGACAGCCTAATCTGGCTAATGGCTCCCTACCTCTCTGTGATGGATGGGTGTCTCTGCAGGAGTGTGCGCTCTTGATACAGCGACAACCTGTGCATGCTGATTAAGATAGAGTGTGATCATTGACGGATTATGAGACAATGGACCCCTGGGTATAGATGCCCCCCCCCCCCCACCCCCATCTTTCCCACAAAGGAGCAAGACCCCAACAGACTGAAAGACACACAAAATGGTGCATTGTTTGTAGTCCTTTTGCCTCTTTGTTGTCGTTTTATGATTCTTTGTGGTTGTTTTGAGTCTCTATATGGTTGATTTGCTTCTCTTAGCAATCGTTTTGGGTCTCTTTACAGTTTCGTGTCTCTTTGTGGTTGTTTGTTTCTATTTTTTAGCCATTTAAAGTCTCACTGTAGTTGCGTTGCGTCTCTTTGATTGACTGTCCACGCAGAAATGTTAACATGATGCCCCCTGACCCCTCAGGCCTGTTCAGTAATCCCTGCATGAGTCTGATTATAAAAAGGTATGTTTATACAAATTCTTGTGTAGCCTGCAGTGAGTCAACTGAAAGTTGCTAACCATATTTTTTGAACTGGACCCAAACGTCAGCAATTAGATGAAAACTTTAATTTGCTCTTGGCCGGAGAAGTTGAGTCATGTCCCACAAGAACACATTAGACTGAGTCTGCTGAATCTTTGAGCAGAAAAATGGCAGTGATGCTGCAAAACTGAAACAACCCAGGTAGAGGAGGGACCCGAGAGTCACTTAAGGTTGCCAGAGAAAATCTGAGCGAGCAGAGAGAATAAATAAGGACAATCAACAGTGAGCAGAGAGCAGTGATGTGAGGCCGGGCAGGGCAGAGAGAGAGAGAGAGAGCCTTCCCTGCATGAATAAGGAAACACTTTGCCCTGCTCCCTTTCAATAAAGACCTCCTGTGGCCGCGGCCACTGCATTTTTATGATCCCCTACATGCTGCAAATGTTCAGCTTTCTTCTTTGAGCTGCTTTCCAAAAATCACTGTTGCATTTTCAGGCTGAAAACTGTGAATAGCTTTTCGTCTCATTCTAAGGGCGAGATGCAACATAGGAAAACACAGTCTGAGTCCAACCGGATCCTGCTACTGTCTGAGAAAACTTTGTCTCCTTGAGCGTCTCAATTCAAGGTCCAATGGCACACGCCAGATGTGCAGGACAGAAAGTTGTTGTAGTCCATATAAAGTAGCAGGGAGTTACATTTTAAATGTCACCATGAACCACAAAACTACAAATCCAGTCAAGGGCCCTTCTCCCTCGTTTCCACTGTCCAATAAAGACATAAAATTCAAAAATTCTAAAGATTTATTGATGTTTAAGTTGCCTTTTTTCTGAGCACTTCAAGGACTCATCCTTCAAAGTTGAAACTGAACTTTCATTCCTGACCTTGCAGAGGTTTCTCATATACTCTACACTTCACTGACAACTGGGCAAACTCCATCTAATGTGGCACAATCAAAAAGCTCCGTAACAGTTACTAAATGGAGCTCGTGGTGAGATTGTTTTGTCTGTCCTCCAGGTGCACACAATACATTATCAGGGGTTTCTGTGGTAATCAGAGCTGACCTCGAGTTCTTGCTGGAAAAAGACAATTCCCAAGTTAATGAATCATAAAACAAATAGCTTTTTTAGAAGCTCAAATCAGAACATGAAGTTATAATCAGCTGGCACGCCCTCATTCAGCAACGCTACCTGTTGCATCAAACTCCAGAGTCAGTCTTTTAAAATCGGATACGACTACAACCCGAACTGCTGCGTTCATCAGTCTGTTTGCTCTGCAGTTACTTTAGCTACATTTGATATTTTAACTAATGCTAATAGCGACTGAGAAAATGCTTCTTTTCTCCAGCTGGTTTTCATGAATGAAAATCCAGAGGAGGTGGCAAAGAGCAGCAGGATACAGCGGGGCTTATGAGCTCCTGTAAAGATCACATATTTAGGTCATGAGCAGAAAAGGTGAAGGCCGTGTGGGGATATATAAAGACACACTTCATTGACCAAATCAATACGGAGTATCGTAAAGGCAGATTAGCCGCCTCTTGGTATCCAGCCAAGGAGAAGCACATTGATCTGGTTCTGTTTGCCAAAGGCTGCTTTACGTAAAAACCTTGTGTAAAGGTAAAGAGAGCAGGAATCTGACCAGTGGGTCGGATGATTTACGTGCCGGTGCGTTCCCACTACAGCTAATTAAACAGGCCGGAGAGTGAGCAGGGGATTGCTTTGAGATTCCAATCCCCTGATAAACATTATATTAAGGTTTTGGCAGTTTTACGACAGCTGTTTGTCCAGGTGAAATATAAGGTGTAAATAGTGCGACAGCAAATCTCCACTCACCTCAAATCAAACAGACAAAACAATATGTGCTACTGTCACGTACTTAATGCCCTGGATAATGAAAAAGAAGCTCCATTTGACAGACACACCTGCCCTATGTTGTAGATGATGATCTTTAGTACCATCTTAAATCAGCATGGCATCCATTCATTAATACTTTGAAGGTTTTTTAGCCACTTAACATCCAGTTTTTCCCTTTTGTTCCACTTTTAGCTCCAAGTTTGTTAAAATAATCTTATTGCACACCATCTAACAGAATCTTATATTCTGCATCATCTTATTCTCTTCTCTGAACTCCATGTTTTTATGGCTTTCATGGCTGTGTCTTTAATCTTTTGATACTGATTTCCCCAGAAGTCAGCCTGACATATTTATACATTTTTAGAAACCTTTGGATTTACACTAGAATTTAAAATGAAGTCCAGAGGGTTTGAACAATGTGTGGCTGCACAGCAGGGGTTTTTGTACTGAGTGGACCACCAGCAGGTTGAAGGGATTTAACTGACTCAAAAAGACACAAATATAATAAAGAGAGATGCACTGAAAACTGGAAAATAAAGTTACTATTGTCCCTTTTTTGTCCAAAATAAAGGACGAACATTCTAATTTTCTCCTATTCATGCCATGTATTGAGAGAGATATCCAAAAATCTTGGTAAAATATGAATACGTCCATCGAAACAGAATGAGCAGCTTGGACTGGAAAACATAAAATTAGGATAAACTTACTTTTTAAATATTCGTTCTGATTTTAAGGAGGTTATTTCTCAAAAAATTGGTAAAAACAAGAAAAAAATCCTGCTTGAAGAAAAAGGGGAAGCACCTTAAAGTGATGGCTCACCTCAGAAACACCTGAATGATCAGCTGATTTAGCATTACATGCCATTTGTTGTTGTGTTATTTCTGTGAAAATTACTTTGAAATGGTCATTGCATTTTCATCAATCAGCTTATGTTTGCTCTGCTGTTCTTTACGAATTTGATGAAATAAATATTGTATTTTTCTAATGTAGTTTTGCATGTGTGCTAGTGTTTACTTGAATTTGCTTTTAGAAAGACAGGTTTCTGTATTTGGTGCCAATAAAGCACCTCTGACTGAGCTTGAATAAACAGACACAATATGTTCAAACGCAAATATTCTGGTTGAAAATCTGAATTCTTTGCATCTATTTATCATTCTGACATCACTGTTTATGAACCTAACTTTACTGTAAGATTATGAGATCAACATTAAACGTGAGAGAGGCAAAGCCACTAACTCAGAAATGGAGAGACTCACTTGCTCCGACCATTGTTTGCCAGCAGGCCAGAAGCGGCAGCAGCAGCAGCCCGAGGTCCAGGTGAGGAGACGCGGTCATAACCTCCTCTGTCTCTGCGCACACACCTCTGGCTCTTCAGCACCTCCTGCTCTTCTTTTATCCCTACTTCAACCCTCCTGCGATTTACTGGAGGTTTCCCCACAGGGTCACCGCTGTTTCCTCATCACCCTTCATCTTCATCTTCTTGTAAGGCAGGGGGCGATTTTTAGAACCTGCACAGCTTTTATTTCCAACTTGCACAAAGTAGGTCAGTAGGTATGCAGCTGCGAATTCAAATGAGCCTCTGCTGGGTGAAAATGAACGGACATTTCTCAAACCCCCCCACCCCACCTCTCCGCCCGGGTCTCAAACGCGCAGCGCTGCCTTCACAATCCCGCAGCCCGGAGAAGCTAACAGGTAGTTCGCCCCTCTCTGCCACCTGTCCTCGGCTCAGTTTGCGTCAAATGTCAGCCGGAGACGGTTTCAGCACCGCGGACAGCGCTCAGCCAGGTCCGCTGTCATTCCAGCGAAGAGGAGGGAAGGAACGGCGTTTTTATGAGATTTAAATAAATAAAAAAATATAAAGGAAAGAAAGCGAGGTTATATCTGATTGAGACGCGGGAGTGCAGAGGTGGTCCGTCACATCCACAAGGCGGCAGGATGGTCTAATCTGACAGATTATGGGAAGCCCGCAGGATCAGAAAATGTCTCTGTCTGCAGGAGCTTCGGTGGTAACTCCTCCAGCCAACCAAACACACACACACACACACACACACACACACACACACACACACACACACACACACACACACACACACACACACACACACACACACACACAGGACATCTGCACGCTGCTTCCTTCAGCGCCAACACTGACGTTACAAATCCTGTCACTACACAGAGGATGGAGGATGAAGAGGTTGGGGAGGGGTTCTCATCACTGATTTACCTGCATGTTATCAGTGACCAACACTCTGAAGAGGCATCTGTTGATTATGTCATCATCTCACTGGTTATTAAACCATTTACCAATCATTTATCCATCAGTTATTGCCAATGTAAGTAACTTCTGGGTTGCCAGATTCTGAAAAATCCTCCTCCCAGACACTTTTCTTGCCTTTCTAGCTCTTTAATTCATTAGAGAGACCTCTGTGTTTGACCACTTATCATCTGGAGAAGAGCTGCAGGACATCTGGACCAAAGTCCATTTAAAAACTGCTTGTTAGCATTCACCACTGCACTTACTTGAGTGAATATTGAATATGTAGCTATTTCACAACTCTGGAAATAATTAAATTAATCAGAGCAAGTGAGATGTCTGACAAAACAACCTTTGTCATATGGGCTGTCTTTACAAAAACAGGCACCAACACACTTGCCTTCATATCGACTGAAATGAAACTTCAATTCTCTAATTGAAACAACACAGGAATTACTTTTGTATTATTATCTAAACATTAATTATAAGAGAAGTTATCTCAGGGCACCTCTCATAAAGAGCAGGTCTTGACTGTATACTCTTTACAATATTATTCGGAGACCCAACAGTCCCATCATGACGAAGCACTTGGCGACAGCGGCTAGAAGAAACTCCTTTAAACAGGAGGAAACCATGAGCAGAATCAGTTTCATGGTGGGGGACTGGTTGGGTTGAGAGATGGAGGGGGAGGAGAGGGGGAGAGGGGAAGAGGGAGAGAGAGAGAGTGTGTGGGGGGGATTAAGGCGTTTAATTAGTCCCAAATCCATGCACTAAAACCAGGCGCGTGCATATGAGTGCACAAATGCAGCCCTGCGAGCAGAAAGAAATGTGTGAGTGAGTAGACAGGAAGTACTTTCATTTAAGTTATTAGCCAAGCTCGCAGTGTCGCTCAATATGTCAATACTCAGTACAGTATGTCAGTCTGTTGGCTCTGGTCCAAACTGAAATGAATTAATTACTTCTACTACAGCTTGAACTGGAAGTTTTGAAGACTTAAAACATTCAGTCCAAAATACTTTAGAGCTAAAACAAAGTGTTTCACCAAAAACAGAAAAAATGTGTATAAAATTTCATAAAAATAGATATGTATATTTTTGGTCAGAGCTATGTTTTTACATCTGTCCAGCCTGTTATTCACATGTGACCTCCAGGTCGGGAACAGCTACCTATAGGAGACATAAACAACACAAACAAGTACAAGAGAACTCTATTTACACCACTATAATACAACTATAAATCATATTATTGTATAACATCAATGAAGTATTACAAGACCTCAAACTGTAATTGGAGAGAAAGCAGTGGCCGTTTACTTGTAACATTAAAATCTGAGGTTAGGTTCATATAGATTTTTCAATATGAAGCAAACCAGAGCAAATTATTTTCTGCTCATGATAATAACTTTAAAAAAATCAGTTGTGGCAACCGTGCAGCTACAGAACTGAGGGCAGAACACATTGACCTTGGCTTGTAGAGTCAATAAACAAAAGACACAGTTCCCGACCTTCTGCAAAGCCTTTTCTATGGTGTAACCTGGCATTTGTCCCAGATACTGTAAGGTGTCTAAATAAAACACCTGTAGGGCAGTTTTCACCCATCATTAATACTGAGTTGAAGCTTTTCCTTTTAGTCTCTAATTTATTTTTTTTTACATCTTTGGTATTAAATATGGATTCAAGATCAATTTTTCTTATTGATTTTACAGGTAGTGAACACGATGCTAACTTATTTCACCATATATTACCAGCAGGAATTTATGCTAAATGAGCACAGATGGATGCTGCAGCTTTGGAACAGCTTGTGATTTAAACGTCACAGCAGAGAGCAGAGGAGCAGATTCATTTTTTTTTTTTTAATTTGTTTTGTTCTCCATAATCTTACTCGAGTTGGCTCGCCACCACCACCATCATCAGTTTTAATTGTTTGCAGCTGTGAGGAGCTACGTGCACCGCGTGGCCGCCGACCGCATGAAAAAACTTTTTTACAGACTCTATTCTACACGTTTAAAACCTGCATGGAGTTAGTTTGTAGTATGGAACTACATTATTATTATTATTATTATTATTATTATTTGAGAAGTTTTCATCTTTTATTGTCTGACAATATCAAATTAAAGTTGATATTAAAGGTTTTTTGTGGATGTGGACATTAAACAGAGGACTGGCCTGTACCGATGTTATAATTAAAATATTCTATTAGTACCCCAGCAGTCGAGAAGTTTTACAGCTTTGTTTGAGAATCTATGGGTTCACAGATCTATCAAATAAATTATCCAGACATGGAACCAGTGTTTCTCTTGTTGACAGCTGAGATGGTCCAGACATCTGCTCAGGATGCCTCCAGGACGCCTCCCTGTGGCGGTTATTTTGAGCAACTGGGAGACGACAACAGCAATAAGAAGATCAAGAACATGCTGGAGGGTTTGGATACCCCATCTGGTCCTGGCCACGCCTCAGGATCCCCCCCCTCGCAATAGCTGAATCATCGACTGGAGAGAGGATGTTTCTACTCTACAGAAGGAAGGGAGCAGCATCTAAAGGAGCAGATTAAAGTTTTCAGGCCGCAGATACTTAAGCTGTAAGGCCTTCATTTAAACACCTGTAGCAGGAGTTAGCTGGGTTTGTCTTCTCTGCTCAATGGAGGGACAATAATGTGTGTAATGACCTTTAACATCTACTGACTTGCTACAAGCAGAAAGGTTTTCCAGACTCGATGCTGCATGATGAATTCTCAGTCCTACTGTAACATCACAGGTTATTACAAGTCTAGCTGCTTTGTTGTTTCATTTCCACTTTACTTCACGCTTGACGATTCGTGCTCCCTCTCTCTCTCTCTCTCTCTCTCTCTGCTCCCAGGAGGACGAGCCGGCCAAAATCAACGAAGTCTTACTTCCTTGTTTATTGCAGTATATGCAAATGTGTTTCGGGGGTGTAAAGACAAAAAGCCCTTAAGTCATGTCGCAGAGTGAACGGATTAAGGATGTGTTCGTTTTCATTAACACACAATGCAGAATAAATGCCTGATGGGAACTTTTGGATTTCAATATTTGAGTCTAAACTAATTTTTCTGGGTTTTATTTTCAGTCTGGATCAAAAATAAAGCTCTAGACAATAATGAGAACTTAATTAGCAACTAACTAACTAACTAAACTGATTTTGGTTACTAAATACAAATGATCTGATAACGAATGCGCTGATAATTAATTCTCGCACTGATTTCGGTGATCTTTAATTGTTACACCACACCTCCACATCCTACTGAAGACATCAAGTTGCTGTAGATGACTCCTGGTTACTCTATCAACATTTCAGTTACCGACTCTGTCCACCAAGGGGAGCTGGCTGCCTGCACAACGTGATTTGTCCTGTGGCGACACCAAGATTATGAGTCAACCAACTTCAGCAATTCCTTCCTCCAGCAGGACACACACGTCCAGTACAGGCAGTGAAATGAGGCTGGTTTTATAAAGGCCGAACCACATCGCTGTGTACAAATACAGTCTCATCTGTCGGCAAAAACAGGCTGTAAATCATTAGAGCTTAGATTTAAATGGACTGACTAACCATCCAGGGACTGTGGTACCTCCGGAGTATTAACTGCAAGCAGCTGGTAACAAATTATTTCACACCCAAATCATTTCAATAACAAGGCAACAATGGGATGTTCGAAAAACACACACAATCTAAATGAAAGAACTGACACAATGGCAGCAATTCATGTTGTCTCAGTGGTGCCCAACTTGGAGGTTGGGGCCCCTCCAAGATAAATCTCAGGGGTCATGATTAACAAGACATAAAAGAAGAAGACAAAACATTACTGCTACACAAAAGTCTGCTCATTTTGTCTGGATTTTCTCAAATCTTCTTTCTTCAGGCGACGTGAGAAAAACGAATCCACCATTTAATTTGACATCAGTGTATAACTTGATCACAATGACAGTGATGCTGATGTTTAGCAGGTTTAATGTTCAAAGCACTAAATACACAGTAGAGCCTATGGGAATGTCATGAGTTTGATTCCAGATGTTTTACCATAAGAGTTAGTTTATTTTAATATTGCAACCATACAAAACCACAAATGTCGCTCTCATGTTGACGCTCATCAGGATTCTTCCTCTGGGAACACAAAGGTTTCATATGAGATTTCCTGACAATCCATGCAATAGCAGAGCCGTAGATAAGAAGCTCAAACTGCCAACTCAACATATTATCATGAGTTATGAGTGTTCATATGTGTTCCTTAAATACCGGCGAGTAAAGCACAAACTTTACGGTCCATCCTGAAACAGTGTTTTCAAAAAACAAACGTATTAAAGTGAAATATGTCTCTGTTGAAGAAGCACAGGGCTGAGGGGTTCATTCCAACTTTTCACAGCTGAGTGGTTTATGCTAACACAATCCCCCACAGATGTGAATGCAAATTAAAGCACATAATGAAAATGATGGCCAGAATTACAAATCACAAAGGCTCCCTGCTGCTGTTTGACACTTTATTTCACAGTGTTTTAATGAATCACTGTCCTGATGTGATTTTGCTTCTTATTTTCCTCCCATCCATTTGAATTAGGTTCCTTGTTCTGATTTTTACACGTTTATATAGCCAGCACAGATCAGAACCCGCCCACATGCAAACTGCTGGATCTTTACTTGAGGGGAAAGAGAAATGCTTGAAATTACAAGGCCTCATTTATTTATTTTTTATTCTTTGCTAATGATGGGAGCCAGCCATGCATGAGCTAAGTGAGCAGCTCCACATATGGTGCTGCAGCCATGAGGAATGTCAGTTTTAGTAAGCAGCAAATCCTGTGTGCGCCCACATCCATCCTGCAGGACAGACCATGCTTTAACGAAAAGACTCTGATCTACTAAAAGATCAGATGCTGTGCAGAAGTTTACGCTGGCAGATAGATACACGTCAGGATTTTGTCGTTTGTCGCAGCTTTTTATTAATGCATGGAACCAGCCCATTATAGTTTCATAGAGACATGAGGGCTAATGGCTCGGCCTCCTCCTGATTCACAGAAATGTCTGGTTCAGTTTTCTCTCCACTGTTTCCTCTGTGTTTTCAGTGATTTAAGACATGTTTTACTTAATCTGGCTCTATTGATTTATTTTGTGATTTATCTGGTTGGTATCTAAGATCTTATTCTTTCATTTGACAGTCATGTTATACATGTTATTTCTTGGATTTAGAGCATCTTGTAGACCCATAAATAAATCTGATAAACTCAAGGTCCTCCAGAATAATCCCTCCAGCCTTTGCCCTTTAGCAAATGTGCATTTATCTACCCTTTACTGCAAACTGACAAAACACAGTTTGGGTTTATTCTGGGTCTGATTCACCAACACAAAGCAAGACATCACCGTCCTGCCTGCCCTGTTTAACTGACCAATGTTCACAAGCAAAACTAACGCAAGCCCACAAGAATGATGCTGGATTGTGCAGAGTTTTTCCTCTGGTGGCCCCAATTATACCTGCAGGTCACACCATGCTTAGTAAACAAATTCTACATTTATTATCTCTCACCAAAACACGTTCTGTTGTCTAGAAACCTAAGAAACTGTCAAATGCATTTCCTTCATCATAAAACATTTAGCGACGAATGCAGACTTGTTTTTCTTTGGCACATCATTGCCAGCAACTGTCAATCAGTGGAATAGCGAGAACTGTGCATCATGTCGTGCACATGCACATGCACACATTCATATGCATCCTTGCGCACGTGGACGAGATGCAAACAAGGCTGGACCTCACTACTATAAGCATTGCATTGCTGCATAGCACCACATTCATTGATGGATTACTGAACGGGCCAACTAGGCACAAGCCCAGGGGCCCAAGATGTCAGCTGGGCCAGAGCCACTGTTTGAATTTACCATTAAGTTATTGTGGAGGAAACAAAATGACCAAAGACACACAAAACAACTACAAAAAGTTGCTGTATCAGTTCACTAATTTTCCACCATTAATGTTTGTGGAGACTTTCTTTGCCATATGTTCCTGATGAACAACTTTAATTGCAATGAATTTAACACAGTACACTGACACACACTGTATCTGTGGAGACACCTGACCCTACAACACAAGGGCGAAGATGCCAAGTCTCCACGTTTCAGCACCACTCCACTCCACTTCAGCTTGAGTAAACTAAACGACTTCATTCAAGTGACATGACATTATCTCCATCTTGCCCGGCACTAAACCGCACTGTACATGTTGTCCGTCTGAAACTCCACACTCCCTTATGTCAGAATATTCCCAATCTGGTTCAAATCTGTGTTTAATGCCTCAATCCAGGATTTGGTTGTATACATTTTGATCGGAAATAATTAAATCTGCCTGAACATGTTGCTACATTCCCATTTCAGCATCCACAGGAGTTTCACATAATATTCTGCACATTGCACTTCATCTTTAAACCCAGAATCTACCGTTTAAACCAACATGTCCTCACGTTTAGGATGCTTCCCTCACCTTCTCATGCTGTTTGTGCACATTGGGTCCTCACAAGTATAGAGCAAGACCACACAGACCCTTTGCATACAGTATACAGACACTCAAACACACCCTCATGCAAACAGTGACACTTCCAGTATATTCAGGGCATCAAGGCTTCAGTCCTACTGACACCCAGGGGAACTTGTGTCCTTTGTCAAAGCAACTGGTTCTGCCACACTGGCAGCTTCAGCTAGGAGGCAGCCAGAGAGTGTGTGTGTGTGTGTGTGTGTGTG